>NW_006262201.1:32342905-32380102 GCF_000493195.1 Citrus x clementina | reverse complement strand
CGATAATTTGCTGTTCTCCAAAGGAGAATGATTTGTTTTCGGTATATTTACTTTATGGGGGTAAAAGCCGCCCCACCAAATAAGTTTTTGCACTATTTTATTTTCACGAAATGGACAATGGCTTGCAGAAAATGGCACCAAATGCACTCTAAATTTTTTTGAGCTATTGTCAGGCTTTTTTAACGGTGAATTAATATGTTAGAAAAATTTAGGTAATGAAATTGATAATTTCTATAGATTTATTTCTCTTTTGTTTGGGATCATTCAAAAAGTATATGTATATATAAATTACAGAACATCGGGTAAAATGTGGGTTCGTTGAAAGTATTTGATAAAAGGACAACAATCCTCTCTTATTATTTTTTTTTTCATTTCTCTCCTTACCTCTCCTAATTTATTGAGTGGTCAAGATTAGGTTTTAAATTTTGATATTAACAATCAATTTAGTTCTTTTTCATTTTATTGATAATTTTAATGTGGAAATCAAACCATGATAGAAAAAAAAAAATTCTAAGAGACAATCCTAAACCTTGATGAAAGGTCTAAAACTAGCATAACATAATACTAAAATGGTTGTGATATTTTGAGCTATTTATTTATAAACTTTTTTTTTTCTTTTAGTTTAGTTAGTTAATTACAGCAAATGAAGTGCTAGGGTCCATATATTTTTTTATCCCGGAACATGAAGTAATAATCTTCAAAAATCTTAGTGAACTAATTATTATTATCCTGAGCTGCATTAACTGTCGAAATTTTCAAGATTGTGAAACGAATTTATCAAATTCATGTAACACACATTGGAGATAATTAAGTTGGTTCATTTAGAGAAACAAGTAGGTGGAGAAATTCTATAGTACATCCGAAGTTTGATGTTGTAATCTGATGTTGAATCACCAACAATGATAATTAGACATGTGGCTATTAATTTGAATCCTAAAAATTTACCTCCCTTTCCATCCTCTTGGCTCTTTCCTCCATTTTTAAAAATATTTGTTTTCGCTATTTCCTCTCATCCCTCTTGAATTTTCCAGTTTAACAAACTAGAAGAGAAAACATTAATAATCATTTATGCACAGCCAAGTCATTTGGAAATTGGAATGAAGGTGATGAGAATTGCATAGAAGCAAAAGGAATCAAATATACTCTACAAAGAAGAGATTTCCAGAAAGGAATCAAATATATCTCTTCTTGGCAATGGCCAGGAAAATATTTATGGCCTGATTTTGGCAGCAAAGAAGAAGGGATTAAAATATAAATTTTAATTTTTTTATTCTTTCTTAGAGTGATCTTCTTTTGTAATTGTAAGGATATGCTCTACGAAAATTCTGTAGTTTTAATTCACATAATTTGTGTATATTTTGATGATAGTTTCAGTTTGTCAATACTTTCAACACTTGCTTTCGATTATTAGGATTTGAGAGATTTCACCATATTTTTCTAGAGTCCACTACTCTTTTGTTTATTGTTACTTTGATGAGGTAGAATAACGCATGACAACTTAGATTCTCTGGAAAAAGAGATCCAATTTCTGCAAATTGTCAACATCTCCTTATTTCATCCCATTCTTTTGGTTTGGGTCACTAGTGCTAAAAAAGTACTTTACAGAAAATATAATAGAGCTGAAATGATTTAATCCATCTTCCATCACCATTGTTAAATTATAATTTCCCAATATAAGGGAATCTGAGAATCACCATTGAAAGAGGAAGGAAAAAAGAATCAATCTTGTAACCTATTAAACTCAGTAATATAAAAATAAATAAATTTAAATTTGATCCCTTTTGCTTGTAGGGCATTATTTCTCACCCTCTTTCGAAACGGACTTGGATGGAATTCCGCGAGTGTTACTTCGTCTGCCATTCATATAAATGTTTAAATTCAGGAATAGAAGTTGAAAGATTTTAGATAATTAGAATGACAGTTTATAAGCAAAAAAATAAAATTTCAAGATTGAAGACAAATAGAAAGCTAAAAAGAAAAAAGTTTGGCAACCATTGAAGATAGATTATACACTGCATGACGAGAAACTAGGTATGATTGAATGTGAGAGAAACTAAATAATTTGCAGTTTTGGAAATCCGGAAGAGAGGAAAGAGAAGGGGGAAACAGAATATCCAAAATGAAGGAAAGAGGTTAAAAGGGTTTATTTTTTGTGAATTAGAGCCAATATGTTCTTATAAACAAGATTTGATAAGAAGATCTGAAGATGGCTCTTTTCTGAAAATCTCATCTGTGTAAAGTATCTCTGATTCCTTTTGCTTGCACGCAATTCTCACCCTCATTCCAATTTCCAAACAGACTTGACCATGCTTTAATGATTATTAATGTTTTGTCTTCTATTTTGTTAAATTGGGAAATTCGAAAGGAATGAGAGAGAAGAAGAAAAACAAGTATTTTTAAAAAATGGAGGAAAGATGATGTAAAGGGAGGGAAATTTTTAGGATTCAAACTAATAACCACATGTCTAATTATTACTATATGGAGGTTTCACATTAAATTATGACATGAAACCTCTGATATATTATAGAATTTCTCGATGAAATAAGGTGATTGAAGCAATGACGTTCAATTGTTCTTAATTAACTGCTATTAACATCTTGCATGTTAAAACACGCCATTTGGTAGGTTTCGGTTAGAATCAACCTGTACAATTCTTGCCCTAAAAGTACCTCTAATATTCTTAACAAGGAACACAAAACATTAACTTCAAAGTAATTCAAGCAATGTCACCAGCTTATCATCCTTCTCATGGTAAGTAATTTCAATATGACTGGATATCATCATCTTCACCATCATCCTCCTCATCTTCGTCATCTTCACCATACTCCTCATCTTCATCATATTCACTATATTCCTCATCTTCATCATCTTCACCGTACTCCTCATCTTCATCCTCATCAGTATCCAATAAGATCATGGGACGCTCAGCCTAATTAATTTACCATTGCACCAATAAGGTCAGCATCTATATGTATATGTGTGTGTGTCTATACATACATACATATATATATAAATATATTCTATATATAGAAATGTTGCAATCCGAAATTTTAAAGTGTGGAAACGTCCGGGAAAACGCATAAACCGTGCGGTTTAAGCGCTTTAAGTTTTAAGCCTTTAAAACTCCACGATTTTAAAGTTTTCTCGGACGTTTCCCACACTTTAAGATCTCGTACCAAAAAACTACTATATGTGTGTGTATCTTAACAAACTAATAGGTCACTCCTTACATTTTCCTCCTCCTCCTCCTCAATTTCCTCTGACGTCGACATCTCAGACTCGTATTCAACCTCTGTCATGCGACGTTTAGCCTGTAGTTTTAAACATAACTCTCAATGGTAGCTGATTAAATATGTTCACCAGCCATCAAGTTAGTGAGATAGATTAATGAATCAGTGGCGTACCATTTTTTCATTCGAGTGCTGAAGTGTTGTATTGAGGTCACCTGCCCAGCAATATTCTTCATCCAGTTCCCAATTTGGACCTGCTCGTAACCTAGCTGTCTTCAAAGCACCTGCAGAGAGAACTTAAGTTGCCGAAACCTTCAACAAGTTCACCAATTTTACAATTATGCAAAGAGATCGCAGTGCAAATTTTGAGAGTATCCTTATCTAACGATTCCGTAGGAGGAGCCTCAATGTTATTCGTAGCAATTACATGTTGGTCTCTGGATGCAATTGACATAGCAACATCACGAACAACATCATGCTCAGAAAAAGTTTCACTCTCGGGATCATCAAGCAACAAGCAAGAGTTTTTGAGTTTATTAACCAATGTGAGAGCTCTATATCGTGCTTCTTCCATTGTATGTGTGCCCTTAAATAAACCCAAACCCATTCCATAGCTCAACAAATAAAGAACTGAAGGATTTCAATAAAATCCATTAGCAACAAAGCAGAAAGGTTGACTTGAGTTCCTCACCTTCTAAATGATTGTAACTCAACTCTGAAGTTTTGTACGCCTCAGCTGCCACTCCTGAGAAGCTACCTGAGGAAGGCCTTGTTAGTTCTCGCAGCGCACTCTTCCACTCAAATGTATTCTTGTTTCTTAATGCCCTAGCTATTGTATCAATAGCAATAGGCAAACCTCGACATGCCTTTACTATATTCATTGCTAGAGATTTCAAATCATTGTTTTCAATTTTATCACCCACTAACTTCTTAAACAGATCCCAAGCTTCACTTTCATTTAGAACACCAATCAAGAAATTATTTTGACAATCCATCTTACTTGACAATACATCTTGACTTCTTGCTGTCATCAAAACTCTGCATCCCCTATCTCCAAAAGGAATTCCCACATTCTCAAGGTCAAGATTTGTCCATATGTCATCTAAAATCACAAGGATCTTCTTCTCTTTCCTCAATCGTTCACATAGCTTCCTTGCTCTTCCGGATTCACTCTCCTCGTAGAATTTCAAACCCAGCTTATCTGCTATTTGTCCTTGGATCTTTTTTACGTCTGGCCTCTGAGATACCTCTGCATAAACCACCTCATCGAAGAGCTTATCAGCCTTAGCTTGCCTGGCCACTTCCTTCACTAGCATTGTCTTCCCAACCCCGGCCATTCCATACGCCCCAATCATGTGAACGTCAGGATTCTTCAAGGCATTTATCACATCATTCAAAGTGGACATTCTTGATTCAAAAGCCTCGTAACCTTTGATGGAAGTAAGCCATACGTCTTCTGGAACTGTACGGTAGGAAACTTTATCAAATCTCCCTTCTTGCTGCAGGAGTTCAGCTGCTGCCTTCACCTCCCTAGCTGCTTTCTTGCTAACCTGATAGCGGGTGTTTAAATTAGGACACAATCGGTTAGTTGTATCCTCGGTGCCTTCAATGATCCTTGCGGCAGCATCCAAGATCTCGTCAGCAGTAATCAGCCAGTTCTCAACTCTCTGCTCAATATCTTCCCCACTTCTTTTAGCATCATCAATCTTTTGCTGGACACTCTCTTTGGCACCCCTCAGCTTCTGAACTTCATTCTTGAGTTTCTCTAAGTTGCTCTTGTAGTTGTAGCAGTAAGCAAACGGATGAATTATGGGGTGTACCAAGCACTCAGCAACTTTTACAGCAATCGCGACCGCAATTTCAACCATTTTAATGAAAATAGAAATCAAGCAAAATGCATAACAGAATAACAGCAAAAAATAAAGAAGCTAGGTGTTATTGAGATCAAATTTTGAAAATATAGAACTCGGGACCAAATCTTGGACAACAGGGAAGTAGTAAATAGACTATAATAATAATCAAATGGCAGATAGAATGATACAAAGATAGTAAAGAAATGTGAGTATGAATCCAACCTTCCACGAAGTGAAAATAAAGTAGATGCCTTTTGACATTTTTTAATTGTGGCAGACAGCCAATGGATATACATGCCGCTAAAGTTAAAGCAAGCATATGCTTTTACAAAAGTTCTTTGTAAGTAAAAATAGTCCCACCAAGTTTTATACCATCTTATTCTCAAAAAATGGAAAATGGCTTGTAGAAAATGGTACCGAATGTGCTCAAACTTTTATTGAGCTATTATCAGACTTTTCTAATGATGAATTAATATATCAGAAAAATTAAAGTAATAAAATTGATAATCTCTGTAGTTTTATTTTTTTTTCCCTCAGGATCATTCAAAAAATATATGTACATATATAAATTAAAAAGCATCTGGTAGAATGTAGGTCCATTGAAAGTATTGATATAAGGACAACAATCCTCTCTCTCTCTCTCTTTTTAATTCATTTCATTCCTAACCTCTCTTAATTCATTAATTAAAATTAAGTTTTGAATTTTGATATTAACAATCAAGTTGGGTTTTTTTTCACTCTATTTACAATTTCAATGTTGACAATCAAACCACAAGAAGGGAAAAAAGAAAAAAAAAATCTAAGAGACAATTCTAAACCTTGATGAAAGATCTAAAACACGCATAGCAGGATACTAAGATAGTTTGTGATATTTTGAGCTATTTATTCATATACTAATTTGTTCTTTCAATTTAGTTGGTTAATTACAGAAATGAAGTGCTAGGATCCACATATTTTTTATCCCGGAACATGAAGCAATGATCTTCAAAAGTCTTAGTGAATTCATTATAATTGTTTTGGGCTGCATTAATTGGCGAAATTCTCTAGATTGTGAAATGAATTTATCAAATTCAATGTAATATATACATTAGAGGAGAAATTCTAGAATACATCTGAGGTACCACGTCAGTCATACAACAAGTAAATAATGTCATGACATGTGTGCATTTATTTTGAAAAACCATCATGTAAGTGGTGGTTGTATTAAATTCAACTACACATGTAATGCATGCATCAATTGATTGTAATACATCTGAGGTATTCTATATTTTCTCACATTGGAGATAATTAAGTTGGCTCATTTAGAGAAACAAGGTAGGTGAAGTGAGGTGATCAACGCAATAACTTTCAATTAATTGTTCTTAACTACTGTTACAATCTTGCGGGTTAAAACAGGTCGTTTGGTAGGTTTTAATTAGAATCAACATGTACAATTCTTGCCCAACAAAGTATCTATAATATTCTTAATAAGGAAAACAAAGCATAAACGTCAAAGTCATTCAAGCAATGTCACTGGCTCATCATCCTTCTCATGGTAAGTAATTTCAACATGAATGGATATTATCACCTGCACCATCATCCTCCTCATCTTCATCTTCTTCACCATACTCCTCGTCCTCATCCTCATCAGTGTCCGATAAGAATAAGATCATGGGACGTTCAGCCTAATTAATTTGCCATTACACCAATAAGGTCAGCATAGAGTTTTAAATATCAATTCATAATTTAACATCAAAAAGAGCATAATTAATCTAAAAAATAAAAAATACTTTAAACAAGCCAACTGGTCACCCCCTACATCTTCCTCCTTCTCCTCCCTAATTTCCTCTGACATCGATATCTTAGACTCGTATTCAACCTTTGTCATGCGGCATCTAGTGGAAGCTCTCTCAAAACTCTCTAATTGCTTCACTTGCAATTGCTCTCAATTTTCTCAATTAGGATGGATTTGAAGCTTTTCCTTTCCTCTCTATTTATAGGCAAGTAATGCTTACCTACTGCTTTCCAATTTGGCTACAATTTGTCAAATTGTCAAATTGAATTTAGAATGAAAAATCAACTTTGGTAGCCACTAAAAACTTCATGCATGCATGGCTTCATTTTGTCAAATATTTGTGCCACCAACCTCCAATTTGTCAAGCCAAATTGTACAAAAAATCAGCTTTGGTGGACTGACTTTTCAACAATTCTCCACTTCAGCGAAAATTTTTTAATTTGAGCCGACTATCAGCAAACCATCCTCCGGTCTCTGCCTTCTCGGACTGCTTTCAAACTAGTAGGATATTGATCAAGTTTAGACAATGCTCAAACTTGATTGCCGTCACTACCTTGGTCAACATATTTGCAGGATTCTCTGCAGTCTTGATTTTCTGTAGAAGAATCTTCCCCTCATCAATAATTTCCCGCAAAAAGTGAAATCGTACGCTGATATGCTTCATGTGTGCATGATAAAGTTGGTTTTTTGCTAAGTGAATAGCACTTTGACTATCGCAATACACGTTAACATGTTCCTGGACCAATCCCAAGTTTTCAAGCAAACCCTTTAACCAAATAACCTCTTTAATACCCTCTGTAATTGCCATGTACTCAGCTTTTGTGGTTGACAGTGCAACTGTAGACTGTAGTGTAGACTTCGAACTGATTGGCCCTTTAGCAAAAATAAATACATATCTGGTGGTTGACTATCGTTTGTCCAAATCACCAGCATAATCAGAATCGACGTACCCGATTACATCTTGACAAAGTATATCATCTCGCTCAAACAGTAAACCAACATCCATAGTCTTTTGAATGTGTTGAAAAATCCATTCCACAGCTTGCCAATGCCCTTTTCCAGGATTATCCATGAACCTACTCACTATACCAACTGCATGTGAAATGTCAGGCCTTGTACACACCATTGCATACATCAAGTTACCCACTACATTTCAGTACGGAAGTTGCAACATATATTCTTGTTTCGCATCTGTCGAAATAGATAGTTGTGCAGAAAGCTTGAAATGAGAAGTTGTTGGGTATAAATTCAAATGCTATTAGTGTCAATGTGCAAGTGTACACAACAAATAATAAAGTGATGAGTATTCAAGATCGTCTCGATATGGATTGATGTTATTAGACTTGCTACAGGAATCTTAACAGTGCAGATTTTGCTTTAAATTAAGATAAAACAATTAATGAAATTAATCTACTAATTAAAATAAAAACGCAATAAATAAAATACAAAAAAGTAAATTATCACGTCAAGATCAAGGATAAAACCAATGGGAATATAGAGTATTTGAGTGAATAAACTCTCCTAATGGTCTTGACTATTTTCTAATGGTTGGCTCAGTTGCTACAGCACTGGGCAGAATCCTTATGTATCATCAGCCGTCGAATGTTTGATATCTTATATCTATATACAACCTAACAGTGATCAGTTGTTATGCCAACATAAGATATAGCATTAAACGCTTAGGTTCTATTTACCCTACAAGGCGAATCTCTATGTCTAGTTCATCACTAATTTTAGATTAAGCATGGTCCTTTTGGGATAAGTTAAACTCAATCCAGGAAACCCAATCTAAAACCAAGTATTGCTCTTATATGTTCCACTAAGATAGGCCCTTTTGTGGCTCTCTCCTAACTTGTATCATTAAATGGGTGATTAGCCGAAATAATGAATAAAAATAAATGTTATCAAAACAAAACTCTACAACAAACATGCAGCAACTCATATTTTTAGTCAATAAACCATCAAGATTGTTTATCACTCAACTATAAATAAATTTAGTTCATGATTTGCAAAAGAAAAATAAAGAACAAAGTTTCGGCCATGAAACACATCCCCATAAATAAATAGAAAATAAGAAAATAAGAGAAGAATAAGAAGGACTGAGCTCCCGATTGATCTCTGCAATTTCTCCTCTTGTGCAGCCCTTAATCTTTCTCTTGAATCTTGTTTTTCTTTTGTTTCTTTGTGTTTTTCTCCTTGGGTGATGGCTCCTCTTATTCCTTCTGATGTGTGCTTCTTTTATAGCTGAAAATTAGGGTAAACGGAAGCCTAGGGCGCGCATAAGTCAGATTAGGAAACTACAGATCGCAATTCTGCAAGTATCCCGCGGGAAATTTTCTCTGTCGTTGTTCCAGGATTGCTATAGCAATGGTTGCTACAGCAACGGCTACAGCAACTGCACTGTTCCCGATTTATTTCAATTCTTTTGTAGCTAAGTTCTTTTCCATCTTTTGCAAGCCTATTGCATCAGCATTCCTTGAAATTTGGGCTTCCGGACACCTACAATTATGCATATGATTTAGCATACAAATTATTCTAAATCAAACAAAATTTATTATGAATAAACTAAGATGAATGTTTATGCAAAATATAATAAAAATCTAATGAAAACACATTTTTTACTCTCTAAGTATTATTGATTTAAGTTTAAAAATGTCATGATAACTCTTATTTCATAGAGTTATCAAAAGCTAACGGGGTATTCACAGGTTTGTCTGCTCAGTCATACCAAAATGTTGTAGTACCTTCTTTAAATATTGCTTCTGATAGAGGAAGACTATGATGTGCCCTCATTGCCAACGAATCCTATAATGGCTCAGCTTAAGACCCATAAAGAGAGGAAGACTAGGAAGTCCAAAGCTAAATATTGCCTATTCTCTGTTGTTTCAAGCATTATCTTTACAAGAATAATCAATTTGGAGTCAACAAAGAGTATATCGGACTACCTTAAAAAGAAATACCAAGGCAATGAAAGAAGTAAAAATATCCAACACTCAATTTGATCAGGAAGTTTGAAATGCTGAAAATGAAAGAGACAGAAACCTAAAATCCCAATTTACCCCCCTCTTGGGTTGCAACAATTCTTCTGTGCGTTTGTAGGTGTAACATCCTACTGTGTAATTCCATTGAGGTGGCAGTAAGGTTACCTAGGGTGTAACTGCCTGACCCGTTGGCACAATTACAAATGTGTACAGCCCCTCATATCCACTCGCCGCTTAGTGTGGAGCTCTGTGCTTCCATGGTATAAGAAAATAAAGTTGCGTCTTGGCTATAACCTAAGCTTTTAGCCTAGTAGTAAGCGCTTAATCCTAACAAAACCATCAAAAACTACTCTGACAAGCTGCAAAGTATAGTAAATAAGGTGAGGTTGCTTGGTAAGAACTTCTCTGATGAACGAATTGCGCAAACAATTCTTGTTATTATGCCTGAAATATATGAGTCTAAAATATCTTCACTAAAAGAATCTAAGGATTTGTCAAGAATATCCTTACCAAAATTGGTAAATGCATTATAGGCACCATAGTAAAAGAGAATGATGAGAAAATAAGAAACGATGGAGAGTGCTCTTCAAGCAAGGGCAGAAAGTTCAAGAAGAGCTAAAGATAGGAACAACAACAAAAGGAAGAAAAAGACTAGCAACAACAACAACAGAAACAAGGATAAGATCTATCAAGCATGCCCACACTATAAAAAGACAAATTATCCACAAATGAAGTGTTGGTGGAGGCCTGATGTCAAGTGCAGAAAATGTGGTAAGATTGGACACATTGAGCATATTTGCAAGTCTTAACAACATGAAAAGGCAAACACTTCTACGGAGCAACATGAAGAGGAGCAACATTTTGTTGCAACTGAAATTCCAGTTATGCAACCCAAGAGGGGGTGAATTGGGATTTTAAAAATTAAGCTAAGCAAATCACACAATAATTTAATCTAATGCCTTAATGGAATCAAAAACAATAAATTCAATAAAGCACAATAATAAAGGAGTAAGGGAAGAGAGAGCAAACACAATGATTTTTACGTGGTTCGGCAATCCCTGCCTACATCCACGCCTTCAAGCTCACCGAGCTTAGGATTTCACTAAGCAAGCCTCCAAGGCTTCAAATGCTTACAATTGACTTTCAAGGTGTCAATGGACCTTTACAACAAGAGATTATCCATAATCTCTTAACCCAAGTGTATCACAACACTTAAAATCTTTTAACTTGATTTTACAAAAAGGATTACAAATGAATTTCTCTCACACAATGTATTTGATCACAAATGAAAGCTCAATGTGTGAATGAATGAGATGAATACAAGGATTTAAAGCTCAATGAAAGTTGTATTCTCAATATTTTGCTCAATGATGATCGTTAGAATTCTTCTTGTTTGAATTGGATTGAACTTATTTATAGTTGGAGCTGAAAACTAGCCGTTATTGACTTTCTGCTCACTGTCAGATCGCTGTTAACTAGATGTCGGATCACTGTTTGACTGGTCAATATGACCGTTGGGCTAAATTTTCAAATTTTCGGATTGCCATTTTATAGATGTCGGATCGCCGTTAGTGTCCAAAGGCTAATCTTTCAATTCTGTGCAATGTCGGTTAGCCGTTATCTAAATGTCGGATCGCCGTTAGTGTCCAGAGGCTAATCTTCAATTCTGTTAGATGTCGGCGAGCCATTATCAAGATGTCGGATCACCGTTTTCTACAGTAACTGCTACAGTGATTTCATAAAATCATTTTCTATTAAATATAAAACCTTTAAAATGTGAAAATAATGATTTATTTAAAATGTATAAAAATAATTTGAGCTTTTAAAAACTGAATCATTCTTAATTTTATTTGTTATCATCAAAATCAATATTATGGATACATATATGCTAACAATCTCCCCCTTTTTGATGATGACAAACTTTTCATATATTTAAAGAATGATTCCACAAATTGCTCCCCCTAAATGTAAGCTTCTCTTACAATTTAGGTAAATTAACAAATTTAAATACATGTATTCTTCTCCCCCTCATCATCAAAAAGAAAACTTAGTGGAAAAGAAAAAGAGTAGCAAATTAGTTGCCCATGTTGCCGAGTAGAAATTTTGATAGAATCTCCCCCTAACAACAAGCATTACCTCAAATACAAGTTTAATAATATTACTCCCAAATTATTATAAATCATGATACAAGCCAACTCCATATACAAATCATCACATAATTCATCAACCATAAAAAGATCATGAACTATTATTTCATCAATTACCAAATCAACAACTTATAAAATTATCATATAAAACAACCATGTAGTCAAATCATCATCATATCCCAAAATCATCACCATAATCACATATCAATCATCAAAACAATACTCAAAGTGCATATTATTCTCCTCCTTTTGACAACATCGAAATGATATATTACTTTGTCTCCCCCTTTGGACAACAAAAAAATTCAAAATGCATATTATCCAAAATCATATTGTATGCTCCCCCTAAATATATGGCCAATTTAAAATTTTAACCAAAATGATTTTATCCAAAAACATATCATATTTATCTCTCACTTCATCATATTAAAAAAAATGATAGATAGATGCAATCGAAACAAGATCATCAAAAATAATTCAATGAAGATATTACCCATTTTGTGCGAGCAAAAATTTCGGCAAAATCTCCCCTTCATTTTACTCCGCATTTGTTTCTTCATGTTGCGCCTCTTGATTTTCAAGTGGTGCATTCTTTTGGCTATCCTTTGATGAATCTTCTTCTAGCTTTTCATCTACATCATCATCAACAACAACTTTCTCCGTAGAGGAAGAATTAGATTCATCAAATGTAACATGTATAGATTCTTCCACAACCAAAGTTCTTTTGTTATACAATCTATAAGCTTTGCTTGTGATTGAATAGCCAAGAAAAAATACCAACATCAAATTTTGGATCAAATTTGCCAAGATTATCTTTTATGTTCAAAATAAAATATTTGCATCCAAAAACTTTGAAATAACCAATGTTGGGTTTTCTATCTTTCCAAAGCTCATAGGGAGTTTTATTAAGATGAGATCTAATCAACATGGTCCTAGCCATTTTTTGAATAGACATATTCTTTCTCTCTACAACTCCATTTTGTTGTGGAGTCCTAAGTGATGAAAATTGATGCTCAATGGAAAAATCATTACAAAAATTCTCAAATGCATGATTTTCAAATACTCCACCATGATCACTTCTAATACAAGAAATAACATATAACTCATCTATCATGCATATACATCACACAATCATGAAATATGTAAGCATTCAAAGATTGAGAATTAAAGCATATCACTTATTTATCATGCTTAGGCATTACATAATCATTAAAATCAAACAAATCCATCATGATTGTTAACATGAATATGTTAATAATATTGATTTTGATGATAACAAACTTTAAATGGATTTTGATTAAAATGTTGGAGCTATTCCTTAATAAACGAGAGCCTTATAAACATTCCAATTATATTCATAGAAGATGGATCACTGTTAAATTTCAAATTGGAAAATGATTCTCTGCAAAATCTGGCTTAAACTGTGATTCTGGAAATAAACGGTGAACCGTTTATTGAAATGGTTAACCGATTAAAACAAGAGAGTATCAAATTGCTTAAGCTTTAACCGTTAAGAAAAAACGGAAGATACAAAAAGCTGGGAAGGCCACTGGAATTAAACCGTGAACCGTTTATTGAAACGATTAACCGATAAAATCCAGAATGAAAGATTGTAAACAAACGGCAAAAGCTTAACTGAAACGGATAAGGCTAACTTGTTTTGCAGGTTACTGGAAACAAACGGTGAACCGTTAATTACAAACGGCTAACCGATAATTTCCAAAGAGGTCATTTTATGCAAATCCTTAACCGTTTAATGTAAACGGATAACTGATGTTCATCTTGCAGGTCTCTAGGAATTAACGGTGAAAGAGTAACCATAAACGGCAAACTGTTTATTTGAAAATTGTTCCAACAGTAACTTTGACCAGCCTAAACGGTGAACCGTTAATGGTTAATGGCGAACCGTTTGCGATCAGACAGTCTATAACGGCTAGTTTTTCAGCTCCATTTATAAATAAGCTCATTCAAATTCAAACAAAATGGATCACAACACGACCATTGAGCTTATATTCGAGAATACAATCTTCATAGAGCTTTAAAACACATTCTTGCTTCATCTATTCACACATTGGGCATTGATTTGTAATCTTAAATATTGTGTGAGAGAAAAATAATTTTTAATCTTTTACTTTAAGTGATTGTAAGTGTTGGGATACACTTGGGTTAAGAGATTGAGGATAATCTCTTGTTGTAAAGGTTCATTGACACCTTGAAAGTCAAGTGTAAGCATTTGAAGCCTTGGAGGCTTGCTTAGTGAAATCCTCAAGCCCGGAAAGCTTGGAGGTGTGGACGTAGGCGAGGTTGGCCGAACCACGTAAAAATCTTCATGTTTGAATCTCTCTTCCCTTATCTTTTTATATTGTAATTGATTTAATTGTTATTCCATTAAATTCATTTTAGATTTGCATGATTATTTGTTTTAGAATCAAATAATTTTTAGAATCTCAATTCACCCCCCCCCTCCCCCTCTTGGGTTGCATACTTGTATTTCAATGATGAGTTGACAAGCTATCATCATATATATATAACCATGCATTATGATAAAGCACTCAAAGTTAAACACAATGATAATTCAATTATGTAAACATACAAGTATACTTTCACAAATTCAAGCTACTATCCATTTTTCATGATCCACTCAACATAATAAATAGGCAAAATAAACTTATCCACTTCATGTTAATGCACTTAATGTTATGTTACCAAATGAATTATTAAATACTTACTAAGATTAAAAGACCATCACTTATAATCAATAAGGCAATAATTGTTACCAAAACAATTAAATCATATTGTCTCATCATTTTTGCTTACACCATGATCAAGTGATTATCCTCATAAGTTTTTATCAAGGAACTCTCTGCCATTCCTTGATTGTGGTACCTACAAAGAAAATATTCAAGTTGTGCATTTTGGTACCCAAATACTCTTGGGTCCTTGAGTGTTAGATTTGGTTCCTTTTGGAACCCAAATACACTTGACTCCATAATATACATTTCTCTTAACTGAACATCTAAAACTCATATGACCATTTTGATTGCAATAATGACAAACAATTTTATGATCACTTGTGGAGGTAGCCTTAACAAAATAATTCTTATAATATTTTTGTTTCAAGTTAGGCTTATATCCAAGTCCTCCTTTATCAAATACACATTTTTTAGAGTTTTCCTATCCAACTCAGTTAAAGCATTCTTCCTAGGAATGAATGAACCATCACAAACTATTTCCCATATTTCATAATCTAAGGCTTGTAAAAAGATTCTCATCCTAGTTTTCCAATAAGGATAATCATTTCCATCGAAAAATGGAGGTCTAGTGGTAGATTGGCCTTCCATGATGGTTGAGCTAATTTGGGTTGCTATTGATCTTTAACTCTAAACGGTTAAGTCTGCGCAAGAGCACCTCGCTCTGATACCAAATGAAATTCTAGTTATGCAACCCAAGAGGGGGGTGAATTGGGATTTTAAAAATTAAGCTAAGCAAATCACACAACAATTTAATCTAATGCCTTAATGGAATCAAAAACAATAAATTCAATAAAGCACAATAATAAAGGAGCAAGGGAAGAGAGAGCAAACACAATGATTTTTACGTGGTTCGGCAATCCCTGCCTACATCCACGCCTTCAAGCTCACCAAGCTTAGGATTTCACTAAGCAAGCCTCCAAGGCTTCAAATGCTTACAATTGACTTTCAAGGTATCAATGGACCTTTACAACAAGAGATTATCCCTAATCTCTTAACCCAAGTGTATCACAACACTTAAAATCTTTTAACTTGATTTTACAAAAAGGATTACAAATGAATTTCTCTCACACAATGTATTTGATCACAAATGAAAGCTCAATGTGTGAATGAATAAGATGAATACAAGGATTTAAAGCTCAATGAAAGTTGTATTCTCAATATTTTGCTCAATGATGATCGTTAGAATTCTTCTTGTTTGAATTGGATTGAACTTATTTACAGTTGGAGCTGAAAACTAGCCGTTATTGACTTTCTGCTCACTGTCGGATCGCCGTTAACTAGATGTCGGATCACTGTTTGACTGGTCAATATGACCGTTGGGCTAAATTTTCAAATTTTCGGATTGCCGTTTTATAGATGTCGGATCGCCATTAGTGTCCAAAGGCTAATCTTTCAATTTTGTGCAATGTCGGTTAGCCGTTATCTAAATGTCGGATCGTCGTTAGTATCCAGAGGCTAATCTTCAATTCTATTAGATGTCGGCGAGCCGTTATCAAATGTCGGATCTCCGTTTTCTACAGTAACTGCTACAGTGACTGCTACAGTGAACTATTTTGTAAAATAATAGTTTGACCCCAAAAGTTTATATAACTGTACTATGACCCAAAACATTATACATTTAGCAAATAAGTCCAATTTCAGAATTTCTAAATAATGCTTACTATTCCCAAAACTTTTTAAAAT
This sequence comes from Citrus x clementina, assembly GCF_000493195.1. Taxonomy (NCBI): domain Eukaryota; kingdom Viridiplantae; phylum Streptophyta; class Magnoliopsida; order Sapindales; family Rutaceae; genus Citrus; species Citrus x clementina. The sequence continues at coordinate 32,363,681 of NW_006262201.1, read as the reverse complement.
TATGATATAGCCCAAAATGCTATGAATACTTTTCAAATAAATCCTTCTCCAAAATTTCAATCAATATTTGTTGATTTCAAAGTTTTCAAAACTCTTTCATTTAAACCATAAACTTGAAAAATAAATAATTTCATAAAATCATTTTTCCATTAAATATAAAACCTTTAAAATGTGAAAATAATGATTTATTTAAAATGTATAAAAATCATTTGAGCTTTTAAAAACTGAATCATTCTTAATTTTGTTTGTTATCATCAAAATCAATATTATGGATACATATATGCTAACAGCAACATGCTTCGCGACAAGCAACAGCTCTAGGGATTCCTGGTTGATTGACAGTGGCTGCACAAACCACATGACTAATGACCAAGAGCTCTCCAAAGAGCCTGATAAAACAATCATTTCCAAAGTTAAAATTGGAAATGGTGAATTTATTCTAGCCAAAGGGAAAAGAACTGTGGCTATAGAAAGTTTAATAGGTTTGAAGTCTATTACTGATATTCTATATGTATCTAATATTGACCAGAACCTGCTTAGTGTTGGCCAGCTGATTGAAAAAGGCTTCAAAGTTATATTTGAAGACAAATGGTGCTTGATCAAAGACGTAGAAGGTAGAGATGTATTTAAAGTGAAAATGAAAGCAAAAAACTTTGCTTTAAATCTCTTGGAGGAGCAAATATCATTTTCAAGCACTGTAACCAATGCAGAATTATGGCACAAAAGGCTCGGGCATTTCCACCATGATGGACTTCTATATATGCATAAACATAATTTGGTGAAAAGTGTTCCTTTGTTGGAAGACAAGCTAGTTGATTGTGTGGCTTATCGATAAGCCAGGCAAGCTAGAAAGCCTTTCTCTCAAACAACATAGAAATCAACACACAAGCTGCAATTTGTACACACAGATGTTGGAGGACCTCAGAAAATATCATCTTTAAATGGTAGTAAATATTACATTGGGTTTATTGATGATTATATCAGATTTTGCTGGATTTATTTTCTTAAATTCAAATTTGAGGTTGCCAATATATTTTGGAAATGTAAAAAATTAGTGGACAATCAAAGTGGTTGCAGGATGTAGAAGATAAAGTTTGATGATGGGAAAGAACACACAAATGACACTTTTGACAAGTACTACGAAGAAGCTAGCATTGAACACCAACTTACAGCTCCTTACACACCACAATAAAATGGTGAGTGAGAAAAAAATTGAACTATTATGGAAATGACAATGTGCGCTATATGAGAAGGAATTACAAAAGAAGATGTGGGCAGAGGCTGCAAACACTATAGTTTTTTTGCTGAATAGGCTGCCAACAAGGGTTTTGCAGAAAAAAAAAATTCATTTGAAGTGTGGTTTAGTTACAAACCAAATTTACAGAACCTAAAGACTTTTGGTTGTCTTTGTTTCTCTAATATGCCACAGGTGACAGGTAAAGAGAGGCAAACTCGATAAAAAGGCAGAACTATGAGTTTTTATTGGATATAGCAATTCTTCAAAGGCTTATAGAATTTTCCAACTGCAAAATGGAAAAATTCTTATAAGTAGACATGTCAAGTTTATAGAGGATAAACAATTGAACTGAGAGCAGTGTATAAAGAAGTAGTTGACAAAGACACCGCAATATGTTAATGACGACATAAATGATGTCCCAGTTAGAGGTATAAGGCCCTTATCTAATATTTATGAAAGAAGCAGTGTTGCTTTTTTTAGCCTGTAGAATTTAAAGAAATAGAGAAGGACAACAAGTGGATTGAAGCAATGAAAGAGGAGCTCAGAATGATTGAAAGAAATGACACTTGGGAGTTAGTGAATAGGCCTCAACATAGAAAGATTACTAAAGTCAAATGGGTTTACAGGACCAAACTTAATGCAGATGGTTCTGTAAATAAATACAAAGCTAGATTAGTGGTGAAGGGGTATAGTTAGGTGTTTGGAGTAGATTTCTCATCAACTTCTACTCCAATGGCACACTTGGATACAATCAGGATGATGCTTGCTTTGGTAGAATAAAAGGGATAGAAGACTTATCAGTTAGATGTAAAATCTTCTTCTTTTAAATGGTTATCTTCAAGAGGAGATTTATGTAGAGCAACCTAAAGGATTCCAAGTCAAGGGACATGAGGAGAAGGTCTACTTGTTGAAGAAGGCCTTATATGGTCTTAAATAAGCCCCTAGGGCTTGGTACAGCAGGATTGATGAACACCTTCAAAGTCTTAGATTTATTAAAAGTCCAAGTGAAGCTACATTATATGTAAAAGAACAAATGCTAACTCAATTATAGTTTCTATTTATGTTGATGATCTCCTTATTACATGAAGTAATGAGAAATTGGTAAAGGGGTTTAAAGCAGAAATGCTCAAAGTATTTGAGATGATAAACCTTGGCTTGATGTCCTATTTTCTGGGAATGAAGGTGAAGCAAGATCATGATGGAGTCTTCATAAGCCAAAAGAAGTATGCAAGGGAAATACTCAAAAAACTTCACATGGAGGATTGCAAAAGTACCAGCACACCAATGAATTAGAAAGAGAAATTTAGCAAAGATGATGGAGCAGAAAAAGTTGATGAAAGCAAATATAGAAGCCTGATTGGTTGCTTGATGTATCTTATAGCCACCAGACTAGACATTATGTTTGCAGTAAGCGTACTCTCGAGGTTCATGCATTATGCCAGTGAAGTGCATTTTCAAGCTAACAAAAGGATTGTAAGTTATATTAAGGGCACAACAAATTATGGCATTAAATATTCTTATTGTTAGAATTTTAAGCCTCATAATTTTTCTGATTGTGATTGAGTAGGCTCTGTTGATGATATGAAAAGTACAAAAGGTTTTTGTTTCAATTTTAGATTAGGAATTTTTACATGGTCTTCAAAGAAGCAAGATGTGATAGCTCAAAGTACAGCTGAGGCAGAATATGTAGCAGCCAATGCTATAATAAATCAAGGAATTTGGATCAGGAAAATACTTGTAGATTTACATATGTAACAAAATGAGCTGACACATATTCATATAGATAACCAAGCTGCAATTGTAATCTCAAATGATCATGTTTTTCATGGCAAGACTAATCATTTCAAGATCAAGTTGTATCACTTGAGAGAAGTACAAAAGGGTGGCGAAATTAAACTGCTTCATTGCAAGACTGAGGAACAAGTTGCAGATATCTTAACCAAGGCTCTACCTAAAGCTAGATTTGAAATGTTAATAAACAAATTAGGCCTCTGCAACTACTAAGACAAGGAGGAGTGTTGGAAATGTGTCTTAGTTGCTTCAGTAATAGATTTACTAAATAATTGGTCAATAGACCAAGTCCTTAGGATGGTTAGATATGGCTTGATATTAGGAAGATATTTTGTTTTTCTATTATGTTTTTCAGCTCTATATAAAAGAGTATTGTAGTGAATAACAATATAATTGAAATAAAATATTTCTTTATTTCTTTACTTTTAAATATTTTTCTTTTTATTATTATAAATTTTTTGCCTTGTTCTTTGCGATACATTAACTACTTTAAACAATCTCCAAGTTTCTTCTTCATTCAAAACGCCACTTAAGAACTCATCCTTTGAGCCCATACTTAAATAGTACACTACGATCTCTCACAGTCAACAATAATTTACATTCTTGTGATCATCTCTGAAAGGAATTCCAACAGTGTCGAAATAAACATGTTTCCACACATTATCCAACACTATAAGGATCTTCTTCTCATCCTTCAATCATTCATAAAGCCTATTTGCTCTTCTAGATTCAGTTTGTTCATGCAAGACCAAACCGAGTTTCTCTGCAATTTCCCCTTGAATCTTTTTTATGTTAGGAGTCTGTGAAACTTCAGAAAAGATCACATGATCAAAGAGCTTGTCTTGTCTCGCTAGCCTAGCAACCTCTTTCACTAATGTTGTCTTCCAAATGCCACACATCTCGTACACCCCGATGATGCTGAATTAGGATCAATCAATACTTTTTGTATGGCCTTTATAGTAGGAAGCCTTGATTTGAAGGCCTCATATCGTTGGTGAGACGTAAGCCATATCTCCTATGGAATGGTACAGTAGGAAATTCTATCATATCTTCTAGCTTCTTCTTGAAGTTCAACAATGGCCTTCTCCATTGTAACTGCTTTATAGCTAAGTTGATAGCAGGTCTTCAAATTAGGACACAAGCCCTTGAAACAACGCCTATTTATTGCCTTTCATCTGAAATGAATTTTGCTATCTCATTAATGTTCTTGTTCGTATTAACCTGCCATTTCTCAACCTTCTCGTCAATCTTTTCTCCTTTTCTTTTAGCCTCAGAAATTCTGCGCTAAACGCTCCTACTTTCATCCTTGAGCTTCTCAATTTTTGCCTTGAGATTCTCGAAGTTGTCGTTGTACTTGTGCAGATAACCAAGTCTGCGATCTGTTTGAGGAGCCAAGCATTTTACAACTTCTAAAACAAGGTTAACAATGATTTCCACCATCTTTAATCTTTTTTTTTCTTTTTTAAAGTTCTTGTTAATTTAAAACAAGCAAATGGCTGATCTTTAACCCCCTAGACTCAATCTTGAAGCAATTAATCCTCAAATCCCTAATCAAGCGAAACTAGAGATTGTAATCAAGTCCAAAAACAATCGAACTCAACAAAGAATTTACTAATCACAGAAGCATAAGAGAATTGGAAATGTAAAGCACACAAACGGAAATTAAGTTGTTCAGCTTTCTAAGCCTACATCCACTGTGAAACAATGAAACAAGATTTCACTAACTCTTTAAAAGTTCAGGATACAACTAGAGAATTATTTCACGAAACCCCTTCTTTATACCCCCTTTGTACTGTTGAGAATGTCAAATAAAACGGCATTGAAGGAAGTAGTCAAAAACATGATCCGCACTTGTCAAAGACATGATCTGCACTGAACGGCAACGCCACATTTCCTTCCGTAATACGTATATTTAATCTTTGAAAAAATGTAACCTCTGCATCTATAAATACACTCAATGTATAATGTTTTACTTGAGAAATGAAAAACTTATTTCTTCATGGTATCAGAGCATGGTTTGCTGCTCTGTTTGTAACAAAAATAGAGGAAACCAAATTCTTCCCACAACCATTTTTTCCACCATTTTTCTTCCTTAAAATCATTCCTAACATTACAGAAACCCATGCCAATCAAAAAAACAAGCCACCATATGTAAAAACTTGAGTTTACAAATCTATCAACAGTCCCATAAAATTTCCAAGTGATCTTCAAAAACTACGAATACCATCAAATTTCTCAGTTTTCCAGTAAGCAAACTGTAAAAATTTCACATTTAAAAGATTTGGGCTATCCATCACAACAACCAATATAACTATACTCTGACAACAAAACTGCACAAGATATTACTCATAACCCAGTTCAACACGATCGAACAAAACACGTCGAGGTAGATAAATTTTTCATCAAGGAGAAATTAGATGAAAAAATCTTAGAACTGCCGAAAATTTGATCAGAAGATCAACTTGTAGATATTTTAACGAAGGCCATTTCAAGCATAGCATTTACAAAATTCCTAGACAAGCTAAGCATGCAAGACATCTATGCACCAGCTTGAGGGGGAGTGTTGAGAATGTCAAATAAAACGACATTGAAGGAAGTTGTCAAAGACATGATCTGCACTTGTCAAAGACACGATCCGCACCAAACGGCAACGCCACATTTCCTTCTACAATACGTGTGAAAAAATGTAACCTCTGCATTACGCTCAATGTATAATGTTTTACTTGAGAAATGAAAAACTTGTTTGTTCATGTACATCAAGAGAAAAATCATAAAAGAAAACCCTCAAGCAAGCTTTATAATTCTGAGTTAGTTAGAGCCCAGAATTTTTCCACTCAAGCTAACAGACTGACAACCAATTAAACAGCTAATCTCCGTGTGTCCATGTGTATATGCTTTAGCTGTCAAAACGACGGTAGCTAGGTGCCGTTTAGGCTAATGGTTTAAGTGTTGCACCTGATCAGTCACATGCCTCAATAGCCGAAATGGATGACAATTAGAACTATGTCGTTGATGCGTATTTGACATACTCAACAGCATGTCAGCAGTTTTATGCACACAAATTTGACACATCCGACTATTATCCTTGATCAGATTTTAGGTTTACATCCAACAGTTCTCAATTGTAAATAAATACGGAGCGAACCAGAAGGGAGATTTTAAAAAAAACAACAACAAAATGGACAGCTTCGATAGAAAAATGAAACTGGTGCGGAAGCAACGAAGTAAAAGAAAGGCAAAACAAAGTAAAAACAGTTATAGAGACATAAAAACAATAGGACAGGCTACAAAAGCAAACAACAAGAAGTAGTGGGAAAGACTTTTTCAAATGAGAAGATGGAAACAAGGAAGGGTTTCTAGTCGAAGCACAAATGCAAAGAGCTTATAGAAGAAGGACGGCTAGTTTTAGATAATGCAGGAGGAGGGAACTAATCAAAATAACATAAGTATTGACTAGAAGAATGGTGAAAATAAGATAATGAATGCGAAGAGTAGATGGCAAGAGAGAGGAGGAATTTTAAAATACATCACGGCTAATAAATTAATTAATTAATGTATTTATGACATGTGTAATCAAATTTAATCCAATCATCATTTGTATGGTGGTTTTTCAAAATAAAGACGCACATATCATAACATTATTTGTTTGTTGTAGTGGTGACATAATACATCTGATGTATTCTAAAATTTCTCAAGAGAGAATTTGATTAATACTAAACAGCGTCGAAAATTTACTGAGAGCACAAATCATTTTAGAGTACATCAAACGTATGTATGATATGTGTGCATTTATTTTCAAAAAATATCGTGTAATAAGTAGTTATATTTAATTGATGTATATATCATTGGTAGTTTTCTAGTCCGAGATCTTAAAGTGTATGAAAAGTCTGAGAAAGCTTTAAAACCGTAGGGTTTTAAAGGCTTAAAGCTTAAAGCGCTTAAAGCAGATGGTTTATGCGTTTCTCGGACTTTTCCGCACTTTAAAATTTCAAATTGAAACATTTCTATATATATCATATATGCATTGAGGGGTGTTGTACCTCTAATATACTCTAAAATCTCTCCTTTCAGTGCTTTCACTGATGTGACAAAATTTGCTTTAATACTTTTAATAGAGCAAAGCATTAATTCACCTTATTTTCAAGCCTCCTGTTAACTGACTGCTTAAGACCTTATGTGCAAAAATTAAATATGAGATATATTATTTGCACACAAAAGAAAAGAAAGAAACATTTTAATAAAAGACAAACTTAATAACTTTATTAATATTATCTTTTTGTTTTATTTATTTTTTCAATTTTATGGAAAATAACATATATTATTTGCACACAAAAGAAAAGAAAGAAACATTTTAATAAAAGACAAACTTAATCACTTTATTAATTTTATCTTTTTGTTTTTTTTTTTTACAATTTTATGAAAATAACATTTTTCCATTAAATATTCCCAAAGATTCTAGCAAATTGTTGTTAAAACGATTGTTGTAATAAGACGTAACGTATTATAATCAACAAATAGTACTCTTGTTCTAAATTATGGATTACAGATTAAACAAGTGGAAAGGCCAGAGGATGACGAAGCACGATTAATGAATTTATGAATTTTTTTTTTTTTGATGAATGGAAATTTCATTAAACAAGAGAATCAGTCAACAAAGGACATAACCATAGAGGTGGAACAACCCTCCACTCTCTAGGACCTGACATAGAACCCCCCACTCTAGCTACACTGTGGGCAGCGGCGTTCGCAGATCGACGCACAAAAGAGAATCTCACTTCTCCAATTACTTGAGCTATAGCTCTACAATCCGCAATAAGTAAACCAAAACCATTAGAACTAGCTGATGGAGAAAGTAAAGCAGAATACACATTTAAGCAATCTGTCTCAATAATAATTTTAGATAACTGCATATGTTTTATCCAACTAAGCGCTTCTCGGACAGCCAACGCTTCAGCCTCGCGAGGGTGAAAAGAACCAGGGAAACTCTGACACTTTGCTGCAATAAAATCACCACCAGAGTCTCTAATCACCCCTCCAAAGCTGACTCTCCCCTGAGATCTAGATACCCCTGCATCCACATTACACTTCAGCCAACCTACAGGAGGCTTGCCCCAACACACCGAGCCGTGACCCAACGGAATATCCTCTGCAATAGTGAAAGTTCTCCTTTTAGCCTCTTGCCATTGGAAAAGACAATGACCAGCAGCATTTACTAGACTTTGAGCTCGGCTACCATGATTATTCCACACCTTATCATTCCGATTAAACCAAAGCCTCCAACACAACATCACAGCTAAATTACAATCGTCTTTACAGCAGCGGGTAAATACTTGCTCAAACCAATCAAACAAAGAAGAACAGCTCCCAAAAGTGCCAATAGAAGACAACAACCAGCAAGATTGAGCAAACAAACACTCCACTAAACAATGTAACACAGACTCATTTTCAGCATTACAGATGGGGCAAATTGGGGATACCTCAACCTTTCGAGGCCGCAAGTTATCCACTGTTGGTAATACATTCATCAATGCACGCCAAAAGAAATGTTTAACCTTACCTGGAACCTCCAGCCCCCATAAGCGTTTCCACACCCTACTGCTTGTCACATTAGCTGCAGAATTCAGCAGATTATAGCAACTTCTAACTGTAAATTGCCCTTTAGGATCTGCAAGCCAATACCAGCAATCTTCATCTTGTCTAACACTGAGAGGCACCTGCAAAATGAGGGCAGCGTCCCTTGAATTGAAGACATCCGCAATCAAATCATAATCCCACCTCCGTTGCCCTGGCACCATAAGACTATCCACCGTCGCTGTTGCAAGACTCTCATCCAGCTCCGATGTGATAAAGCCATTGTTGGCATCAGGAAGCCAGGGGTCCTTAGAAAGCTGAACCTGCTGCCCATTCCCAATTCGTATGCGACTACCATTCACTACTACATCCTTGGCAGCCATAATTGACCTCCATGTATAACTGGGGTTAAAACCAACAGAAGCATCAACAAAAGAAACCTTAGGATAATATCGGGCCTTGAGGATCCTTGCTACAAGAGAAAGCGGATTAGTCATAAGTCTCCAACATTGTTTCCCAAGCATGGCTATATTAAAGTCATGTATTCTTTTGAAACCAATACCCCCAACAGACTTTGGCTTACACATTTTGTCCCATCGAAGCCAATGAATACCTTTACCTCCAGTCCTCGTAGATCCCCACCAATATGAATTCATCATAATCTCCAGATCGTTACACAAGTCCAGAGGCAGTAAGTATATGTTCATAGCATAATTTGGAACAGCCTGGGCTACTGTTTTCAGCATGATTTCCTTTCCCGCCCTACTCAAAAATTTCTGACTCCACCCTTGAAGCCGCTGCCAGACTTTCTCTTTAATAAAATTAAATACCACGCTCTTCTTCCTGCCGATCTGTGAGGGCAGCCCCAAATAAGTTCCGTGATTGTCTGTGGCAGGAACTTCCAGAATGCCACACACCTGGCGTATAGACTCCTCGCCCATATTTGCACTGAAAGAGATTGATGATTTATTCAAATTCACCTTCTGTCCCGAAGCAGCACCATAAACAGCCAATATACTTTTCATAATTCTGGCTTCATTGTGTTGAGCTTTAAAGAAAATGAAGCAGTCATCAGCAAAAAATAAGTGGGATACCGCAGGGGCCCTCCTGGCGACTTTGACTCCATGAATTAATCCTGCCCTTTCACGATTACGAATTAAAGAACTTAGCCCCTCAGCACAAATGATGAATAAGTAGGGCGATAATGGATCCCCTTGGCGGAGACCTCTACTTGGAACAATTGGACCCACTTCTACCCTATTTCTAAGCACCTTGTATCTCACAGTAGAAACACACATCATAACAAGCTCGACCCAACCCTCATCAAAACCCATCCGCAACAGCATGAGCTTTAAAAAATTCCACTCAACTCGATCATACGCTTTAGACATGTCAATCTTAAGCGCAGCTGTCCCAGCCTTTCCTTGTTTTTTCCTCTTTAAGTAATGAATAATTTCAGTTGATATAAGAATGTTGTCGGTGATTGCTCTGCCCGGAACAAATGCACTCTGGGAATCTGAAATAACTTCACCAAGAACAAGCTTCATTCTGTTTGCAAGCATTTTGGCAACAATTTTATATAATACATTACATAATGCAATGGGACGCATATCTGTCAGTTGTTCAGGCTGCGTATGCTTAGGAATCAATACAATCAAAGTGTCATTAAATTTTTCTGGGAAAGCTCGATTCGTGATATAACTAAGACAAGCTTCAGTAACATCCTTCCCCACTACATGCCAAAATTTCTGATAAAATGCTGGGTTCATGCCATCCGGTCCCGGGGATTTGTCTGGATGCATACTAAATAAGGCCTCTTTAACATCTAGAGTCGTGAAAGGTTCTAACAATAATTGGTTATGTAGTGCAGTGATACTAGCCTCAACACAAGCTAATACTGGTTCACATATACAACTCTCCGAAGAAAATAAAGTTTGAAAATATTCAACAATCAAAGCATCAATCTCAGAAGGGTGTGAACACCACATACCCTGTTGATTCCGCAACTTATCAATCATGTTTTTCTTCTTTTTCTTGGAGGCTGTAGTATGGAAAAACCGAGAGTTCATATCCCCCTCTTTAAGCCAAAAAGACTTGGCTCTCTGTTTCCAATAGACTTCATGGCTGTGAAGTAATTCATTGTACTGCTTCCTGACTTCTGTAAAAGCTTCCAGCCCTTCTTGATCTCTCCTTCCACGCAAAATTGTCATCTGTTGTTTGCAGTCCACAATACGTTTGCGGAAATCCCGAAATAACTTTCCCCCCCAGATCCATAAATCCCCTCCACATACAGCTAATTTATGCTGAATTGGAAAACCAGCAGAAGAGCTCCAACTTCTTTGAACAACATCCTCACAATCTGATTCTCGAAGCCACACATTTTCAAACCTAAACCGTGTGTGACGATGAATGAAGCCCGAGGGATTCTGGTCCACGAAAATGGGTAAGTGATCAGAACAAGTTGCCTCCAAACTCCAAACCTTTGCTTGCGGGAATAAATTACACCATGCCGTATTTGCAAGAGCCCTATCTAACCGCTCCTCGACCCACTCCTCTGCACCACGCGACCTCTCCCAAGTGAATGGGTAACCCGCCATCCCCAAATCCACCAAACCAGCATCAGCCACAGCCTCACGAAAGCCACGCAACTTCCAATTGGGCTGAGCTCGACGCCCTCTTTTCTCATAATTAAACAGTAGGTCGTTGAAATCCCCTAAGCAAATCCATGGCAGAGATGAAATGGTAGCAAGGTAACGAAGAAGGTCCCAAGACTCACGTCTTCGAGCTGACTCTGGATACCCATAGTAACCTGTCAAACGCCAGTGACCCATACCCGCTCCTCTTATTTCGATATCCACAAAATTCTTTGCATATTTGATTAAGTGAGCTTCGTATTTGCCATCCCATAGTAAGGCCAATCCTCCACTACGGCCCACCCGATCCACCACAAACATATTTTCGAAATTTAATTTATTTTTAAGAAACTCCAACTGATTTCTATAGCAGAGAGTTTCCATAAGAAAGACAAAAGAAGGTTTTTTGTGCTTGACCAAATCTGTGAGAACCTGAACTGTCCGTGGTTGGCCCAGCCCACGGCAGTTCCAGCTAAGGATACTCATTGGGTTCGGTGGGCCCGATTGACAGAGCCCACCACTAATCCGTTTTTTTGAAACAAACTTATCTCCATCATATGCGAGGTACCACTTTGAAGTACCGGATTCTCTTCCAGTTCTAGCTTAGATCTTCTTCTTTTATTCTCAACAACTACAAGGCCCAACTCAAAATCCTCCTCACCCTCTTTTGTTGGCCCAGTACCAATTACTTCTTTTCCTTTGCTAGTAAGTTGACTCTTGGCTGGCACCAATAAATTGGATGCCTTGTTAAGCAGCACTGACCTATCCTTCTCACTCCCTCAGTGCTACGTAAGTTTGCAATTCCTGATTTTATGGGATGCACTGAATCAATCGACATATCATCCGCGGATTCCATGCAGTTTCCATATTTTCCTTCTCCCATCTCCGGGGGAACCGAACGCAACCATTTCTCACCGGAATTCATGTTATTCCTTCTTGTGGGAGCCTTCATCCATTGCCCATATGGCTTTGTAATGGTGCTTGCATGACAGTCATAAAGAGATGGACATTGTTTCTCAGTGTGGCCAAGCAACCCACATATAAAACAAAATACATGAAGACGCTCGTACTTGAAATCTATCCATATCCACTCACTCCCAGTTTTCTTCAGCTTCATACGGCGTTTAAGCGGCTTTCGAACATCAAGAGATACCCTTATCCTCATATAATTCCTCCAAACCCCCATTAAGTTATTTTCATCCGAGGCCTGGAATTCCCCAATATAGTTTCCGATGTTCTGCAACACCTTCTCAGAAAGAAAGCCAATTGGTAAGTTATAGACTTGAATCCAAAACGATGTATGATATAATGGTACCATTTGGGGTTGTTCTGATTCACCCAGCCTCTTAACAATAAGGATGTGTTGATCAAAGGTCCACGGCCCGGAGTCAAGCACTCTCTGAATATCAATCTCATGGAAGAATTGAAATAGGAATAACGTTGGAGTCAAATCTTTGATACAAATCCCTTTCCCTGGGCGCCAGAGTGCTGCCATTGTATTTTTCATAGCCGGAAAATTAATGACCTTGTCCGTCAGGAATCTTCCTACCAAACAAAATCGGAAGTCAATCTTGCCATCCTTCCCATCTTCAACATCGTCTCCCTCTATTATGAGACCCCCCTCGTCTTCTTCTTCAATAGACAAAGAAGCATAAATCTCATCCATGGCCGATTGCGAACTTGTGTTTGTGGACGTCATTGATGCTTCAAAGGATTCAAAATGATAAACAACTCTTGAATAAAGAAAAGACCCTACTTGTCATAGAAAACAAGACAAAACCTACTTGTCATAGAAAACAAGACTTATTAATTTTTTTTTTTTTTTTTAACTGTAGGTAACTTAAAAAAATTAATTAATTCAAATATTATTATGGAAATACTAAGAAATGAAGCCTTTTAATAATATGAGACATAAGGTGACTGTCTAATTTATCAATACTTAAAGACGCTCCTACTTGCTAATTGGATTAAATTCTATTAATTATAAATAAAACTGACAAAAAAAAGTACTAAATATATGAATTTATGAATTTAAAAAATTGGAAGTAAAGAATTTCGTGTTTTTCATTTGGTAAGAAATTCAGAAGAGAACATTTCTAGCGTACCAGGCATTTCATTATTTCAGAGAGAAATGAAAATAAAAGATAGAGCGTTCAGTAATAGATACTGATTTTAATCTTGATTATTTCATGACCTTATGTAACAATAAAGCCAGCTACTGAATACTGTTGTGAATTCAAAACGGAGTTTTTGAGGTTTCCTTCATTATCTATTAATCGCTGCATTATTCGTTTCATTATGCTTTATCTTTTTCTGACCGATATCATTTTATTCTTTCACATTTTTTTTGTAATTTTTTCCTATGGAATGCTGGATTTCAGTCCATTCCCCTTTACTGAGGCTCAAACTGAAGACCTTGCCTCGAAGAAGCGATACTTTTTTACTACTTGAGCTAAGACTTCAACTCATTTTCACAATAATTTATATAAATGGGATTTATCCGACTTGAGGGTAATTCTTCTAGGAGTACCCAAAATCTTTTTTTGTCATATTGTATTTAATCCACTACATTTCATCCTTAATAATTTTATTTTTAATTATTTTATTTCGTTATGTGCATTTTACTCATCTGAATAGGCCATTCTATTAAAAAAAAATATTGGAATATATTAATTGAGTTTTAATTTGTTTGGAAATGAATTGAATGGTCTTCATATATTGGATTTTCTATTCAACAACACTAGCCACCGGCCGAAATCAAATAATCCAACTAAAACAAACAAAACGTTGAAAGCAGCAAGCCAACAACTCTCTTTATATGTATTCACAGTCAGATGTAATTAAGAAAGACTTAGGCAATTAGAGAATCATATAAAGTTCTTGGGGGCTATGAATGAGAAATTAAAAATATGAGAGTCAGCCTGTACCAGTTTTAGAGCCTGAATTACATAAGGAGGGAAAGAGCAAAACAATTGGAGATTAAGTGATAATAATGAAATATTTGTATTTGTCTTCATAATTTATATGTTTGAAATCAGAATCAATAACCATAAACCACATGTCATTCAGCCAAAGAGACAAAGCATAGAAAAGAATTGATAAATATCTAACAGCCTACAAATAATATAAAGAAAGACTTGCAGACCTGAGGCTAACGCTCTAAGTCTTTATAATCAGGGACGTAGCCAGGATTTTGATCAAGTCGGGGCACATTTAAAATCAAACATGACTCGAATGCGCTATTGCTTGTGTGATATGTCCTCATTTGGGAAATTGTATTGTGAGCCACATAAACTCCAAATGGGAGCTTGCTACATGTACAATTGTGCTCCTTATAGAGTGCGTCTATATGCATCTAATTGAAACCCTATTTAAAATATAATACATTTCAAAAATTTAAATAGCAATATATAACATTACAACTATAATATTCATTGATAATAAATTTACTTATTACAATGGTTCTCCGTGAAAACTCCTCAATGGAATTTTATGAGTTGAAAATAATGCATTATCAATATAAGCAAAAATATATTTTTCAATATACAAGACTAGGTTATTACTTAATTTGCTCTTAAAATCTTTTAATAATAACAAAAATATTCATATATCACAACACACAGAACAAATATGAAATGCATGATAAAATTATAAATTTTAAAACTAGACAAAAGATTAATTAGAAAATTAAAAATTAGAATTAGGTAGACTACAACTTATGGTTCAATGTTGAAAGACTAAATAATTGATTTTACTTGAATAAAAAAATAAAAAGATTAAAGACTGGTCCATTAACCATTATACTAACATTTTGTTATGATTGTTTTTTATTTTAATATTTGTTCTCGTGTCTTTAATCAATTTTCATGAAATTTTAATAACTAATTAAATTATTTATAACTAGAAATTTAAACTAGGGACAATATGAATATTTTAAAATTATTGGAGTCAATTTCAAATTTTACAATTCAGGTGGGGCATTTTTCATACATAACAAATAAAATACAATTTTTTAGTATAATTATCAAAAAAAAATTAAAAGCCAGCTGGGGCCTATGTAACACCCCAGTCTGAAATCCAAGGGCAAATATGTCCACAACTCACATATAATTTAAATAACTCTTTACAAACAATAAAAATTCAAGCCTCAAATACAAAAGCCAGCGGAATACCTTAAAAATTTAGTCAAACCATCTACCATCTTCAACTTGTCACTCATCATGAATCAATCCTGACTTCTGAAAACTGAATCACGATAAACTATAATGAGTATAAAACTCAGTAAGTGAACCATTTTTTCTTATACGAAAGTACATACATACTTATACATAATGCAGATGGATGATATGCCATGATCTTTTAGAAATACTGTAAAATAATTTCATAAAAATCTCTTTCTGTCACTTTCAAACTTTTTCATTTTCTTACGATGAAATGCATATTCTGCAATTGTGGCACTTTGTGCTGTGCGTGGCACTTTGCGGCGCTCTGGCCCTCAAGAGGTGGCCCCCGCATAGTCTCAAGAGGTGGCCCCCAATGCAAAATCTCATAAAACAGAAATCTTATTTGCTAAAATCATTCATAGAAATCCCAATGCATTTTCGTGCTCATGCCAATGAACCATCACACACACATATGCCCATGTACATAATCACGCCCCTTACATAACAACACATCACATAAACACATGAGCAGAGACGTATAAATCCATATTCGTACATATCAAAATAGGCTTTTCATATAAGTCAAACATATATATTATTTATTTTGATTCGTTTTAAAGTCTAGTTCACTTACCTCTTGGCATCCTCATGTAACAAATGCGTACTGATACCATCAACCTAAAATCATCAATAAATTCTCATAAGATATAATCAAATCTCAATCACAAACTCTAATGTCCTCAAATATCTCAATTTAAACAACTCCTAAGCTCAACCTCAAATGTCCTCAATAATCGGCCCTCAAAACATAACAGTCCATACTTCTCTGATTTTTAATAAATTATTCTCTTATTGGAAGAATCTCAAATTTTACAGACCATATGCTGACACATTGAAAGTTCATTGATAAAAATTTCATAACATAATTCCTTCCAAAACAATGGAAAATAATTCACGTTTCAGACATCATCAATACTGTCAAACAATTTTCTGTTTTGAACACACTTGTTTTACAAATACAAAACAATTTATTTCTTTATCATAAAATCATGAAAATTTCCAGAATCATACTAGACATATATAAAAATCATTGGTCCAAATTTCATAATTTTTGAAGAAGTCTAGATATGGTAGAAATAATTTCGTAATTCACTGAAATCATAAATTTTTAGGTTTTCAGACTTGACTTTGAAAAATCACAATTAATTGAAATCTTATCCGATTAACTTGAAACAAGTTTCAAAACATATTAGACGATGTCTAGTTTAACATACCCAAAAATCATAATCAAAATCAATTTGTACAAATTACTATGATTTTAGAAATAATTCACTGTCAGCATATTTATGTAAAATCTTTGATTTCTACTCCTATTGCAATCATGTTTCTCCACAACAATTTAATAGAAACCAATAATTAAAACATACCTTCAAAACTTCTCCCAACAATAACAACTTGATCTCATGTGTTGTCTATGGTAAAACTAAGAAGAAGAAGAAGACTTTCTTCTTCTCTTTTTTTTTTCTTTTTTTTTTCTCTCTTGTCTCTCCATCTCTCTCTTATAATGAAAAAGACAGCTTGTTCTATTTATACTAGGGTAAAAAGGATCACTAAAATAATAATTTAATCAAAGTTAAATGATAAAATAATAATAATTTTATCCCCACCTCGTCACATGCTGGCTCCATCCCTGTTTATAATAATAATAATAATAATAATAATAATAATAATAATCTTCAAAGTTAAAAAATTTAATCAAAATTTAATAGAACTACAGGTTTTTGCATAAATTTATTTTTAAAAATTGATACCGTATAAATTCATTAATTAGATCACTCAAATGATTACTATTAAGTGGTAGCATAGAATGTGACATTTTCTATTATCAGAAGGCGACCCACATGCATTTTTTAATTGCCTTAGAGGGGGAGAAAATTTAATAGTTTCTAAATTAAGTTTCAAAAATGCAAAGCCGGTTAACATTCACAACTCCTACACTCCATACTTGCCCGGTGGGCTGTTGCGGGCTTGCGGCTGGCGTCGGTGCCTCCCTGTAAATGACGCTGACGTGGCATACTTGGACAGGTCTCTACGCCTTTAAGTCAAGGAAAGGCTTTTAAAAATGCCACGTGTACTTGATTATATGGTAGTCTCCACAACATATTGCTACGTTGCGTGGTGCTTCGTTTTTATGTTTCTTATTTCGCGCGTGCGCATTTCATCTTGGGCTAAAGCCTCGGGGGTAGTAGCAAAAGGGCCTGAACGGGTTGAAGTCCAGCTTCTTCTATTTCTGAGATTTCACAAATTACTAATTGCCCCTCCAAGTTTGATAAAATTTAAAAACTAACATCTAATTCAACAGTCAATTTTTTGTTCTTTGATTGCTTTCTCACTCCTTCTGGTTAATGTGTTCCTTTCGATATCTGACACCATTGATGAACATGTGCCAATTGATATTATACTGAAAACTTGAATTTTTGAGCTATTGAGCTATTTATTTATAAATTTATTTGTTCTTTCAATTTAGTTAGTTAATTACACCAAATGGAAGTGTTAGGGTCCATACTTTGTTGATCACGCAACACGAGGTATGGTAACCTTCAAGAATCTGAGTACACTCAATTACTGTCTTGAGCTGTTGTGAAATGAATTTATCAAATTCAATTAATATACATTGGAGATAATTGAGTTGGTTCATTTAAAGAAACAAGGCAGGTGAGGTGATTGAAGCA
This sequence comes from Citrus x clementina, assembly GCF_000493195.1. Lineage (NCBI taxonomy): Eukaryota > Viridiplantae > Streptophyta > Magnoliopsida > Sapindales > Rutaceae > Citrus > Citrus x clementina. Next base: position 32,345,554 of record NW_006262201.1, on the reverse strand, counting down.
ATAACTTTCAATTGTTTTGAACTGCTATTACAATCTTCCGTGTTAAAACAAGCCATTTGGTAGGTTTTAGTTAGAATCAACCTGTACAATTCTTGCCCAACAAAGTACCTCTAATATTCTTAACAGGGAACACAAAACATAAACGTTGAAGTCATTCCAGCAATGTCACTGGTTTATCATCCTTCTCATGGTGAGTGATTTCAACATGAATGGATATCATCATCTTCACCATACTCATCTTCATCTTCATACTCCTCATCTTCATCCTCATCAGTATGCGATAACGTCATGGGACGTTCAGCCTGATTAATTTACCATTATACCAGTAAGGTAAGCATAGAGTTTTAAATATCAATTCATAATTACATAAAAAAAGAACATCATTAATATGAAAATTAAATAAAATAAATCTTAAACATACCGATGGGTCACCCCCTACATTTTCCTCCTCCTCCTCCGCCTCATTTTCCTCTGACATCGACGTCTCAGAATCGTATTCAACCTCTGTCATGCGACGTTTAGCCTACAGTTTTACACAACTCTTATCAGTAGCAGACTAAATATGTTCACTAGCTATCAAGTTAGTGAGACAGATTAATGAATCGGTGGCGTACCACTTTTTCTTTCAAGTGTTGAAGTGTTGTATTGACGTCACCTGCCCAAAAGTCTTCACCCAGTTCCCAATTTTGAACTGCTTGTAACCTTGGTGTCTTCAAAACTCCTGCAGAGAAAGTATTCAACTTGGGGCAATTCTCCACGATTAAATCTTCCAAGGATGGGAAACTGAAGGCGTAATTGCCAGAGCAGAAGCTTGTGATACTTTCCGAACTTTCAAGAAACAACCACTTCAATTTGCTGAAAACAATTTCATCGTCTGCATCTCCGTCATTTGCAACTATTTCTTCCAGCCTATTGCATTCGGATACTCTCAATTCTCTAAGTTGCACAAGAGTTTTGGCTGTTTGGGGTGTTACTAAGCTTATTAGTTGCCAACAGTTGCATACCTTCAAAACTGTGAGATTTCGGAAAGATGCTGAGGATGGTACAAGACTTATCAAACTAAGCGCGCACTTTTTTACCTCTAGAAATTCAAGATTTTGAAGAAATGAGTCCAACTTGGAATCTGGATTCCATAAGTGCTCCTCAATCAACCAAAGTTTTTTTAGCTTTAAGCTTTTTATCTGTGCGATCCCCTCGGCATGTTCCTCAACCTCTTCACATGAAAATATTTTTTTGTATTCACAAGTACTCAGTACAAGCTTTTCTAGGTTGTGAATATTCTGAAGCAGACCAACTTGGAAAAAATCTGACCCATCAGAAATGAAATGAAGAATTTTGAGCTTGTGAAACTGGGCCTGCCGCCATGTGGTGAAGATACATTTGCTTAATGTCAACTCCTCCAAGTTGGCGAAAACCTGTTGACCAATCAGACAAAGCTAGCTTGGAGTTGAGATGACAAAAATAAAAAGTAAATGAAAAAAAAAAAGAGAAAAAAATATGGTCAGGTCACAAACTAACGTGACTAAACTTTCAAAAATAAATCGATCATTTCAGCAAAGCAAATAAAATCATAATTCGTACCTTTTCGAACCAAAAGAGTGGTTCTTGAGCTGGAAAATCAAGTTGGCCCTCCTGAATATATTCTGAAGTAAACACATCTACGTGGTTAACTTCTAGTTTTCTCAACTCGGGACATTCCAATATGTGCATTCCAGAGTAGAAAGTTGTCAGATCTGGCAAATCCCGTAGTCTGAGGAATGTTAAACTTGGAAAGATAAACTTAGTGGCTGCGTCATTACCCCTTCCGTCATTCGCAACAATCTCCTCCACTGATCCACAATCCTTAATAGAAAGCGTTTCAAGTCGCAGAAGGCTCCTGGCAATGGAGGTTGGAAAAATATTTTTCAAACTCTGACAGTCAAAAATTCTCACAACGACTAGATTTCTGAAGATGAGCTTTCCTTGAGGATCCTTATTCCATAGCTTCGTCAATTTTGGTAGATGAAAAACATGCAATTCTCTCAATTGAGTTGCTGCTCCAGAATGTGTTTCTTCAGAATTTACCTCCTGGAGATCAAATATCTCTTCTAGCGAACGACAAGCACCAACAATTAGTGATTCAAGTTTCAAGAATCTTGCAAACATATTATGAGGAAAAATAGTCCGTAGACTTTTGCAGAATTTAACTTCCATTAGTTTTAGTTTGCAGAAGGACTCCCCAGCAAATTGGCTGTGCCATATCGTCTTCAAGTTACCCATGTTGGAAAGTACCATTTCCTCTAAGCTAGGTAATGCAACCTGTAGCAATTATATATGTCATTGAATAGCTGAGTTACTAACCTCTTACTCTAGTTGAAAGCAGAAATGGAAAATCTTTTAGAATAAAGAAATAATTGAATATAAGACCACAAAGATTATAGAGAGCGAAGAATGTGAAAGTCTTTTACCATCTTATTGAAGAAAGGTTGAATCCCCACTGCAGTCATGTCTGTGCTGATATTTTGCAAAATGAATGCCTTCAATTCAGGGCATTTCACTATCTGCAGCTGTTTCAAGGATGGAAGTTCAATACAATTTCCAGAGCAAAATCTTGTGAGTTTTGCAAGATCTTTCATCTTTAGGAAGTTTAATTGAGGGAGCATGATGTCC
>NW_006262201.1:32309626-32342805 GCF_000493195.1 Citrus x clementina | reverse complement strand
ACTATCTGTTCTAAGTCCATGCACTTGCGTATCTCTAGGTGCTGAAGCTGCATCAAGCTTCTGACGAGTGAAGTTGAAAATAAATACTTCAAATTACTGCAGCCATGCACAATCAAACGAGTTAAGTTCTGAATGCAGGATGACATTGCTGGAAGTTGATTGTGCCAAATCGTCTCAGAATTAATTGCAGAAAGTTTCAAGGTCTCCAAGTTGGGGAAGGCAACCTGCAGATATATGGCTTTTGGTTCAACATATTTTCATATAAATAAAAGAAAATTTCAATAACACAAACTATGCACAGACAAATTAATTTTTAACAAACCAAAAGAAGCAAAAAGGATATAAAGAAACAGAACAAGGTTGTTGACAACAAACCTTTTCATTGAAAAATTGTTTGTTAGTATCAGGCTCATGATCCAGAATGACTTCAGTAGACAATGTACCGCTTGCCAATAGCTCCTGCTGCCTTTGCAAACTGTTCTTCACTACAGAGCAAAAGCTTCTAAGTTGCGGCAGAGATTTAAGAGTCAGTTTGCGCAATTGACTAAACTCAATCTTATCAACCACTTCAGTGTTGTTGATATCATCTTCCCTACCAACCACAAATATCTGTTTCATACTCTTGCATGCAATCACTTCAATTGTTTGAAGTTGTGGAAGGCCTCTGGAAATGGAAAATGAGAAGATATGGGTCAATTTTTCGCAGCTTTCCACTTTTAGGTTTCTTAACCTGATGAAAGACTCTGCTCTGAGTTGACTACAACTTATCTTCTCCAAGTTCATCAAATTGCTAAGAGATAATGACTCCAATAGGGGAAAGGCATCGAGAGGAACCAACTCTGTTGAGTCATTGATACACAGAAGGTATGGATTATTTTGGATATGAAGATGCTTCAAACTTGGGAAACCCTCCCTATCTAATTCATAAACAACATTTTCCACACCCTGCACTTCATCTAGCCATAGTTCTTCAAGTCCCTTCAACTGCATGAAAAACTCATCCTTCAAGCAAATGCTGGCATTGAGTTTGAGTTTCAATATTCTTTGATTCTCATATCTATCAGGCCAATTCCACTCATCTCCTATGAATACTTTGTATCTTTTCAACTTTTGAGAAAGCAAACCCTTTGGAAGAACCTTGGGATCTCGAACTTGAATTTCTAAAGTGTTCAAGCTAGATAGATGCTTCAGCTCATGAAGGCTAGCCCTGCTTCTTTCAGAACTGCTTTGTCCTTCAGTCTCCCACTGGATAAAAGTATCACCCAAATATAATTCTTCCAATTGGGATAAGTTGGATATGACATTTGATGAAATGGCTTTTAGTTGGTAACAAGAGCTCAAATTTAATGACCTTAGCCGAGTCAATTGACCTATCTCTCTAGGCAATTGCTCAATGTTAGAACCTTGAAAGCTAAGGATTTCTAGCTGCTTAAGCTCCCCAATAACAGCTACATCTCCTAATACACCATTATCTAGACACAATGTTTGAAGGTTTACCAGGAGATGAAGTGATGACGGCAGTGACAATAAATGCATTTCTGTAAAATCTAAAACTCTGAGCTCTGTCAATCTTGTGAAAAAATTATCAGGGATTTTGATGAAACCCTCCCTTGGGCTAATATGGAAGAACTTAAGTCGCGGGCATTCCAAACCATCAACAAGTTCACCAATTTTACAATTATGTAAAGAGATCGCAGTGCAATTTTTGAGAGTATCCCTGTCTAACAATTCCCTTGGAGGAGCCTCAATATTATTCACAGCAATTGAATGTTGGTCCCTAGATGCAATTGATATAGCAACATCACGAACAACATCATGCACAGAAAAATATTCACTTTCAGGACCATCAAGCAACAGGCAAGAGTTTTTGAGTTTATCAACCAAAGTAAGAGCTCTATCTCGTGCTTCTTCCATCGTATGTGTGCCCTTAAATAAACCCAAACCCATTCCATAGCTCAACAAATAAAGAACTGAAGGATTTTCAATAAAATCCATTAGACAACAAAGCAGAAAGGTTGACTTGAGTTCCTCACCTTCTAAATGATTGTAACTCAACTCTATGCTTTTGTATGCCTCGGCTGGCACTCCTGAGAAGCTACTTGATGAAGGCCTTGTTAGTTCACGCAGTGCATTCTTCCATTCAAACGTGTTCTTGTTTCTTAATGCCCTCGCTATTGTAACAATAGCAATAGGCAAACCTCCACATGCCTTGGCTATATCCACTGCTACAGCTTTCAAATCATTGTTTTCAATTTTATCACCCACTAACTTCTTAAACAGATCCCAGGCTTCGCTTTCATTTAGAGCACCAACCAAGAAATTATTTTGACAATCCATCTTACTTGACAATACATCTTGACTTCTTGCTGTCATCAAAACTCCGCATCCCCTGTCTCCAAAAGGAATTCCCACATTCTCAAGGTCAAGATTTGTCCATATGTTATCTAAAATCACAAGGATCTTCTTCTCTTTCCTCAATCGTTCACATAGCTTCCTTGCTCTTCCGGATTCACTCTCCTCGTAGAATTTCAAACCCAACTTATCTGCTATTTGTCCTTGGATCTTTTTTATGTCTGGCGTCTGAGATACATCTGCATAAACCACCTCATCGAAGAGCTTATCATTCCTGGCTTGCCTGGCGACTTCCTTCACTAGCATCGTCTTCCCAACACCGCCAATTCCATACACCCCAATCATGTGAACGTCAGGATTCTTCAAGGCATTTATCACATCATTCAAAGTGGACATTCTTGATTCAAAGGCCTCGTAACCTTTGATGGAAGTAAGCCATATGTCTTCTGGAACTGTACGGTAGGAAACTTTATCAAATCTCCCTTCTTGCTGCAGGAGTTCAGCTGCTGCCTTCACCTCCCTAGCTGCTTTCTTGCTAACCTGATAGCGGGTGTTTAAATTAGGACACAATCGGTTAGTTGTATCCTCTGTGCGTTCAATGATCCTTGCGGCAGCATCCAAGATCTGCTCAGCAGTAATCAGCCAGTTCTCAACTCTCTGCTCAATATCTTCCCCACTTCTTTTAGCATCATCAACCTTATGCTGGACACTCTCTTTGGCATCCCTCAGCTTCTGAACTTCATTCTTGAGTTTCTCTAAGTTGCTCTTGTAGTTGCAGCAGTAAGTAAACGGATGAATTAGGGGGTGTACCAAGTACTCAGCAACTTTTGCAGCAATCGCGACAGCAATTTCAGCCATTTTAATGAAAATAGAAATCAAGCAAACTGGATAACAGAATAACAGAAAAAACAAAGAAGCCAGGTGTTATTGAGATCAAACTTTGAAAATATAGAACTCTGGGACCAAATCTTGGACTAGGAGGAAATGGTGAATAGACTATAATAATCATCAAACGGAAGATAGAATGATACAAAGATAGTAAAGAAATGTGAGTATAAATCCAACCTTCCACAAAGTGAAAATAAAGTAGATGCCTTGTAACATTTTTTAGTCGTGGCCGACAGCCAATGGATATGCATGCCCCTAAAGTTAAAGCGAGCAAATGCTTTTACAAAAGTTCTTTGTATGCATGTAATTTTTAGTAATATTATTGCTGTCAATTATTTCGAAATCTTAATTTTAAGGGATAAAGATGTTCGTACCTCATTAAATTAAATCTTAACGCAAAGATGGAGAAATAATATGGAAAAATGTGCAGATGCAGTGGATCGAACCAGGTACCTCTAGAATGCAAAGCCAGCGCTCTACATCCCCTTTTCATTATTACGATGTTGTAAACTTTGTATTCTCGTTTTAAGAAATAAATACAACATCAAATACATCAATGAAAAATACAGTAGTTTCAGGGAAATTCATTCAAGTAGACAATGATATCCAGTGTACTTCAACCCTCAACGACAAGGATTCCTTCATGCAATTGAACCTCAGATAATCAAATGAAGGAAACTTTAAGTGATGTGTCATTGTTGTGAAGCAGAACAATGAAGATCGAGACACAACACCTCCTTGCAAATCTCTTGTGATTTCAACAGCAGGAACTTGCAAATCTCTCAAAATGGCTCATAGAAAGATCATGGTCACCTCGATCTTCTTTAGAACTTTAGTGATCTGTTATCTTAGAGCACAAGATATTGAAAGGGGAGGTGTGTTAAGAGCTTGTGCTCAAATTTACTGAACAGTATGGAAATAGGTAACTTAATTAATGAATCAATTACTTACCAATTCTTTTATGAAACTCTTGTATCATTGTATTAATGTCGCCATCCTGACACCTTTCATCCTCCTCTCCTTCTGCTAGCTGTACTTTCCGCAACCTTGGTGTGCTCAAGACTCCTCAAGAGAAAATCTTCATACTAGGGCATCCTCTCACAGTCAACTCTTCCAAGGAGGGGAATCGGAAGGTGTAATTCACCTAGCAGAAGCTTGTGAGGCTTGGTAAATAAGAAAGAGACAAACTCTTCAATTTACTGAAAGTAATCTCATTTGTCGCTGCTTCTGCAGTCAAAGAGCATTTTTGAATCCCTCGTGGAGTAATAAGCTCGATTTCTTGATTGCTACTGATACGATCTTCTTCTTCAGTACCTAAAATCACTTCCATACTTTTGCATTCAGTAACGTCTATCACTTGAAGTTGTTGAAGGCCTCTGGCAATGGATACTGATAAAATGCTCTTCAATTTGTTGCAATTTCCTACTTTTATGATTCCTAAATTGCAGAAAGATGCAGCTGTGAGCCGGCCATTGCATATTTTCTCCAGGTTAGTCAAATTGTGAAGAAACAATGACTCTAAGAGAGGGAAGGCATCACAAGCTACACCCTCCACTGAGTCAACAATACACAGAATGTATGGACTATTCTGGACATGGAGATGCTTCAATTGCAGAAACCCCTCTGCATCTAATTCATTAAGAACATTCTTTACATCCTGCAGTTCACCCAAGTAAAGGTCTTCAATTGCATGATAGTCCCATTCTCCAGGCAAGTTCTGGTATTGAGCATGAGTTTCAATGTTCTAGATGTCTCATACTTACCATGCCAGTCCCACTCATCGCCTATTAATATTTTATACCTTTCTAGTTTTTTGGAGAACAACCCTCTTGGTAGAATCTTGGCACCTTGAATATGTATCTCCAAAGTGGTCAGGCGAGACAAATGTTTCAGCTCATCAAGGCTAGCATTACTTCTTTCAATATTGAGTCTTTCAACCTACCATTGATCAAAACTCTTACTCATGTACAGTTCCTCTAATCAAGATAAGCTTGATAAAACATTTGGTGGAATAGATTTTAGTTTGGAGCAATTCGTTAAATCTAACAACCTGAGCTTACTCAATCGGCCTATTTCTCTGGGCAAATGCTCAATATCAGAACTAGAAAGGCTAAGAATTTCTAGTTGCTTCAGCTCTCCAATAACTGCTATGTCCCCCAATACACTTTGATCCAAGCACAATGTTCGAAGGTTTACTAGGAGGTGAAGTGAAGAAGGCAGTGATAATAAATGCATTTTAGTCAAATCTAAAACTCTAAGCTCTATCATCCCCGCAAAAAATTTGTCTGGGATTTTTAACGCAGGATCCTTTGGATACATATAGAAGAATTTAAGCTGGGGACATTCCAACTCTTCAGGAAGCTCATTAACATCACATTTGTGCAACGATATCGCAGTGCAGAATTTTAGTGTATCCTTATCTAGCCATTCTTGCGGAACAACATGATTTCTCATTGTAAACACATGTTGATCTCTGGATGCAATTGATATGGCAACATCACGAACAACATCATGCATAGCAAACATTTCACTGATATGACTGTCAAGCAACAAAGAACATGCTTTGAGTTTATGTACCAACGGACATGCTCTATCTCTTGCTTCTTCCATTGTATTGACATCTTTAAATAAACCCATACCCATTCCATATTTCAACAAGTCTAGCATAGAAGCATGGTAGGTATATCCCATTAGACTACAAAGCAGTAAAGTTGACTTGAGGTCCTCACCTGTTAAGAAATTGAAACTCAACTCTATAGTTGAACAAGCCGCTGCCTGAACTCCTGAGAAGTTTCTCCAGGAAGGCCTTTTTAGTTCTAACAACGCATTCTTCCATTCAAATAAATTCTCCTCCCTTAATGCCTTAGCTATTGTCACAATGGCAATGGGCAAACCTGCGCATTCTTTGGCTATAGCAACTGCTAAAGATTGCAAATCATGGTTTCTAATACAATCACCCTCAGCCACCATCTTTTGAAATAGGCTCCAAGATTCTTCTTGACTTAAAATGCCAACCAAGAAGTTAATTTCAGAATCCATCTCTCTTGATAATACACCTCGGCTTCTTGATGTCAGCAGCACTTTACAGCCCTTATGCTCATCTCCAAGAGGAATTCCTAGAGTCTCCAGATCAAGTCTGGCCCAAATATCATCTAAAATAACAAGGATTTTCTTCTCTTCCTTCATTCGTGCATATAACCTCCTTGCTCTACCAGATTCACTCTCCTCACATAAGAAAAGGCCCAACTCATCTGCAATTTGTCCTTGCATCTTTTTTATGTCTGGAATCTGCGGTACATCAACAAAAACCACCTCATCAAAGAGTTTGTGTCCCTTGACTTGTCTAGCAATTTCTTTCACGAGCATCGTCTTGCCAATACCACCCATACCACATATCCCAATCATGTCGACACTGGGATTACTTAAAGCATTTGTAATATCCTTGAAAGTGGATATTCTTGAATCAAAAGCCTGGTAACCTTTACTCAAAGTAAGCCATATCTTCTCTGGATTGATATGGTAGGAAACTTTATGAAATTTTCCTGTTTCATGAAGTCCAGCAACAGGCTTGGCCTCCCTTGCTGCTTTCTCGCTAAGTTGATACTGGACCTTCAAATTAGGACACAGCCCCTTAAAGCATTGGTTCTTTATCTTTGCTCTGTCTGCGCCTTCAATAGACTTCACTGCCTCATCGATGATCTTGTTCGCACCACTCTTCAACATCTTGTTCAATCTCCTCCCCTTTTCTTTTAGCATCAGCAACGGAATGCTCTACCCTCGCTCTTGCATCAATCAGCTTCTCAACTTCTTTACGGAGATTCTCTAAGTTATCATTGCAGTTGCACAAATAACTAAATTTGCGTCCTATGGGAGTAATCAAGTACTCAGCAACTTTTGCAACAATAGAAACGCCAATTTCAACTATTTTAATTGCAAAAAAGTGGCCAACTACTACTATGTTCTTGAGATCAACTATTGAAAACAACAAAAGGTTTTCTTGATTAAAGTATAAGGCAACACAGGGAGAGATTCGGAGAGATTTTTGGTAAGCAAAGTTTGAATCAGCAAGGCAAGGAAAGACTCTAAAGACAAACAAAATGAGTTGCTTGTTCAAAAAATTATTTCCAGACATTGAAATATATGGTATTGAACTTTACAATTTAAATTATTTTACAAATGAAGCCGGCTCATTCAACTTGCCAAAAAAATAAAAAAGCACAAGCAATGAAGCAAAATTAAAAATTTTGGAAGCAACAGCGACTTTCTTTGTTTGATTAGTCAATTCAAATGTAAAGAAAGACCTAATCTAAGTCTTCATATTAATTGAACATATGAAATCTTTGAAAGTAACAACAAATTAGAAAAAAAAAAAAACTAAATAAGATTAGAAAAAACCTGTAATTGACAGCAAATGTTGAACCCGAAAATCAAACAACTTGTTACGCTGAAAAATAAGATTAAAAATAAATGCATAAATTGGAGATGCAGGGGATCGAACCCTGTACCTCTCGCATGCAAAGCGAGCGCTCTACCATTTGAGCTACATCCCCCAGGACTATTAAGCATTGTTCATTTAATAAATTTCAAATAAGAAATATTTATCTACGTCTTTTGTGTATGTTATGTTATGTTACTGTGTTTGTTGGGTGCACATGAAGATATGAATTGTTAAAATAATCATAGGGAAGAAGAAACTAAGCTCGCTGTTCAAGTAACTTTTTGGAGATATGAGGAAGGCCAAGACTCAATTGTGTGTAGACATGTATATGTATGTATCGTTTGCGCCTACCCATGATTCTTACTAATGTTTAATTGTTTTCTACCATGCGATTTCTGGTTCCCTTTGCTTCAGTATGTTTGCTGGCAATCTTGGCCGGATTGAGCTTGTTAATGTAACACTTTGCTAACTCCTGTTGAGTCATTTGAGCAATCAAAACTCAAAAAACCCATAAGGAAAAAAAAATTATTTTATGTATGTGAGCAATAGAATTAATGCAATTATAAGTTGTTATTATTTGGTGCAATGATCTGTTTATTTGATAGGATCAAAAATGTTAAAGTGAACTACTAAAACAAAAAATATATATATAGATATCAATACATTAAAATTTGTATTTTTTTGTCGGTTAGTATATTAAGATCTGTGTTTCTTTTATTTTAATAGCGTCGTCTTCACTTTAACAAAGTGAAGATGTCCTCACTAGAGTTTATTATTATTATTATTATTATTATTATTATTATTATTATTATTATTATTATTATTATTATTATCATCATCATTCTCTCATGCAAGCGTCCTCATTTTTTTTATGCGATTATGATATTAAACCATACGGCATATATATAGTCCTTTTCTAGTGAGGACATTTTTGCTTTGTTAAAATAAAGATACTAGCTAAAATACAAAAAAAATACATATTTTAATACATTAGAAATGCAAGCACCCTTATTTTTTTAATGCGGACACTGCATGTGAATCGATAGAAACGTGTGAAGTGTATGGCTAACCCAATAACAAAAGTTTCGTAAGGGAATAGGAGCACGCTACCAATATATATATATATATTTCAAAAATGTTTCAGTTTAGGATCCAAGACTTTGTTAAAATCCAAAAAAACTATTAAACCGTGCAGTTTAATAGTGTAATGTCTTTCAATTTATTATGAGCCCAAACGTGGATTCAATAAATTCTTGTCAATAACCACGCATGCTGAATAAAAATATTAAACTGCGAAAGCTATTAAGTCATATAGTTTAACAATATCATTGCTTAATACTATTAAACTGCATGGGTTGATAGCTTTCACGGACCATAATAAAGTTCAGCTCTTACTAATGTTTTCTACCATGCGATACCTGCGGTGCCCATCTCGGCCGGATTGAGCTTGTTGGTGCAATGCTTGCTAACTCCTATTGAGTCATTTCAGTTATCAAAACTCAAATAACCCATATACAACTTATCATTTATATGACACCGTTCCACTGATTACCCGTGGTGCATGGCAAAATTATTTCATGTGTGTGAGCAACCGAAGAAACGCAATTATAAGATTAAGATGTGGTTATTCGGTGCGATGATCTGCTGATTTGAAACGATCAGAAGCGGTAGAATTGTGGTTAACCCATATATATAATTTAGTATGTAGACAATAAGTTGTACCATTATTGTATATAACTTACATTCATAGAAAATATCAGTGTACTTGAGATAGATTTTGGCATAGTTGGAGTAATAAGAGGGTAATAACCCTATCACGAAAAAGAGAGAACTTAATTATTTGTCATATTATGCTTAAATAAACAATACAAATAGTTATTAGGTGCTAATGGTCTCACCTGTTTGAGGGAAATACTTCGGCGAGACCAGAAGTGATGAGCAGATATTTGGTGGCAAAGTCCTGCGAGCAGGTGTGTCCTGTAAGAGCCTGGTAGCAGGGGAACAGGAGCAGGGATATTCTGCTCGTTCACGAATATGCCATTCGCGAGGACGACTTCCTGTTAGAGGCAGAAGGCCATTCCTGCTAGGGGTCGAGGCGAGGAGACCCAGTCAACGACAGTTGGCAGGACATGCGTTCCTAACCGAGAATTAAGGCACGAAGTCCATCTCTATTCGCCCACAATGACGACATTGGGGCATCCACATCCGAGGGTGGGCAGAATAATGGGCGTGGACTACGGAAGACCGGGATTCAGAGGAAGCCTATAAAAAGGTAGCCAACGAAGGTAAAAGGGTTAGGATTTTTGAGATTAGAACAGAGAGAAAGGAAATATTAAAAGAGAGAAAAACGACCTAAAAGCCATAAGATTTGTGGCAAACGTTCCCAGATCCTTCATATCTGACTTGAGCGTCGGAGGGTTTACGCCGGGAAAACAACTGGCGTGCTCTGACTTGTTTCTGTGAACGCAGGGATACTTAGAGAAGAAAGCGTACGAGGAGAGTTCCTGATCGAGGTGAGGTTGATCGAGCAGACATCCTGGTCGTTGGAAGGTGTGAGCAGAATCTCGCATCAACATTTTGGCGCCGTCTGTGGGGAGCTGCTCAAAAAGCTTCTGTTGATAGCAAGAAGAGGAGTGAAGCAAGTGAAAAGCAATGGAGACAGGAGGAAGTAGTGCACAAGGGGGTGATATGAGGCTTAACGATTCCGTGACTCTGAGGGAGATAGCCAGTGAAGCACGGGAAAAAGCCATGTTCGACCGGATGGAACGGATGGAAAAGCAGATGGAGACCCTGACAACCATCCTGCATGAGTTGCGGAGTGAACGAAGGGTGACCCAGGAGGAAAGGATGAGAGTTGGTGGGTGGCACCAGGTCCCGATAGTACAAGGAGAAGTCAAACCACTGGGAGATTTGGTGGTGAGAGAGGTAACATACCTCTGCGGGGAGAATTCCGTAGAGAGGAATAGCAATCCCCGGCAAGACAGATTTTTGACGAGGACGACGGGGTGGCAAATGCAGAGGAAACAGAGTTGAGGCAACACTTGCTTGATGTAGAGCAAGAGCGGGATCAAGTTGCAGCACGTGACCCTGGTCGTGCAGTGCAGCTGGAGGAGGAAGTGCGCAGACTAGCGCAGATAATTGACGACATGCAAGGAAGGAGCAGAGCTCTTAGTTGGAGGATAATGCTGGACGGAGAATCACCGCTCGCAGCAGAGATCATGAGGGCAGTTATTCCGAGAGATTTCCGCCTCCCAGACCTTAGGTATTCGGGACGAACGGATCCGCTGGTGCACATAGAGCGTTTCAACGACATAACTGGGGTACAAGGATGATCTCAATCCCAAAGGTGCAGGGTGTTCCCACTATCCCTTGAGGGACGTGCACGAGAGTGGTACAGGAAACTTCCTCGAGGGAGCATTAAAACCTTCGAGCAGATGTGCCAGGAGTTTGCAGAGCAGTTTCGTGGGGCAATGGCACCAGAAGATGACATGATGGAGCTAAAAAGCATGAAGCAAGGGGAGCAAGAAACCCTTCGGGAATTCATTAAGAGGTTTCATCGTGCTGTCCTCGATTTGGGAGCCTTCGACTATCCTCAGGCACTAAGGGGATTGAAAGAGGAAGTGAAGATAGGAAGGCTGTGGTACAACTTGAGAAGCCTAGCTATTCAGACGTATGCAGCCGCATACGAGCAGGCTAAAAGAGACATAGAGATCGAGGAAGAAAAGGCAGCTCGGATTAAGACAGACCAGCTGGAGGGGCTGGAAAAGAAAGAGAATAGGGCATTACCGGGAAATGGGCCGATCAGGAGGAGGGACCTCCAGGCCTCAGGTAGTGGAACAGGAGGTCGGGTAACAGTTCACCAGCCTCATCAGAGGCCACCACAGTATCAGCGCAGCAGGGCGCACCTTCCTCGTTCCCCAGCTAGGGAGCCTTGGAGAATGCATGATTCGGCATATGATGGTCTTCATCAACACCCCCACGGTAGTAGAGGGAGCAGACCAGAAATGCTGTCATCGCCTCCAACTCAGAACGGAGCAAATAGAGAAAGAGCTGTGCACCTGATCGACCAGAACCAGGAGTATGGGCGATACACTTCCTTGAAGATGTCCCTGGACGAAGTATACGAGGCCATAAAGGACCGAGGATTGTTATACCTCCCTGCTCCAATAACAAAGATACCCAGCAGGAGGGATATGGGACGCTATTGTAAGTTCCATGGCACTCATGGCCACACCACAGCAGATTGCAGAGATCTTAAGACCCAGGTTGAAGATTTGGTGAGAAATGGGTATCTGGACGAGTTTGTAGATGGGACCTTCCCAATGGTAGCCTCAACAAGTGAAGGGGAGCAGAGTGACAGGAACTTGAGGCGCGAGCAGCCTGCAGTAAGGGTTATAGCCGGGGGCCCAACATTGGCCGGAGATTCCAACAGGTCGAGAAAGAATTATGCTAGATACGCCATGACCAGCAAAGAGGTATTCTTCAACACCCCAGCAGCCAAACGTGCAAGAGTCAGGCAAGTGCCAATCATGTGGACAGATGAGGATGAAGAAGGGATCATATACCCCCACGAGGATGCTTTGGTCATCAAGGCCACTGTTGCTAGCAAGAAGTTTGACAGGATACTGGTTGACACTGGGAGTTCAGTTGATGTGTTGTTTAAGTCAACCCTGGACGAGATAGGAATAGCAGACCTGAAGTTGGATTACACAAATACCTCCTTGAAGGGGTTTGGAGGAGGAAAGTTGGTCCCTCTGGGCGTGGTCGAGCTGCCTATCACGATTGGGAGCTCCCCGACAGAAAGGACAATGATACTAGACTTTGTGGTAGTGGATGAGGAAGGTCCTTATCAGATGATCCTAGGCCGGCCATTTCTGAGGATGAGCAAAGCGGTGCTGTCCAACCATTATCTGGCTCTCAAGTACCGGGTGAATGGGGTAGTTGGAGTGGTACGAGGAGACCAGAGGATCGCAAGAAGCTGCTACTCCTCGGCAGTAAGGGAAGCAATGCAGATAACATCCCTTGATACCCGAGTGGAAGCCAGGAATGGCAGCTAGTTGGATTCAGAGTTTACAAGCTGGTTCGCACGGATGGCCACGAGGTGAAACGCCCATGGAGCACGGCACACCTCAGGAAATATTTATAGTAAGACTTACTCATGTTTTAAAGTTATTTCTGTTCGTACCCGTTGTTCTCTATTTTTCATTTCTTATTTCAAAGCAATCTCATGTAAGCCGAATTCAATAATAAATGAATCAATGAGGAGTTCCAGTCAAATACACTATCAAGAAATTTACTAAGGCATGCAAAGGCTCACCAAGTCTCAAAGCCTGTTTATGGCGAGACCAGAAGCCAAGCGTGCCAGGATCTGCTCGACTACGAGAAGGCGAGCAGAATCCCAAGCATTGAAGAATTTACTAAGGCATGCAAAGGCTCACCAAGTCTCAAAGCCTGTTTATGGCGAGACCAGAAGCCAAGCGTGCCAGGATCTGCTCGACCACGATAAGGCGAGCAGAATCCCAAGCATTGAAGAATTTACTAAGGCATGCAAAGTCTCACCAAAGTCTCATAGCCTGTTTATGGCGAGACAGAAGCCAAGCGTGCCAGGATCTGCTCGACCACACGAAGGCGAGCAGAATTCCCAATCATCGAAGAATCTTCTAAGGCATGCAAAGGCTCACCAAGTCTCAAAGCCTATTTTATGGCGAGACAGAAGCCAAGCGTGCCAGGATCTGCTCGACCACACGAAGGCGAGCAGAATTCCCAATCATCGAAGAATCTTCTAAGGCATGCAAAGGCTCACCAAGTCTCAAAGCCTATTTTATGGCGAGACAGAAGCCAAGCGTGCCAGGATCTGCTCGACCACACGAAGGCGAGCAGAATTCCCAATCATCGAAGAATCTTCTAAGGCATGCAGAGGCTCACCAAGTCTCAAAGCCTGTTTTATGGCGAGACAGAAGCCAAGCGTGCCAGGATCTGCTCGACCACATGAAGGCGAGCAGAATCCCCAATCATCAAAATATCTTCTAAGGCATGCAGAGGCTCACCAAGTCTCAAAGTCTGTTTTATGGCGAGACAGAAGCCAAGCGTGCCAGGATCTTCTCGACCACACGAAGGCGAGCAGAATCCCCAATCATCGAAATATCTTCTAAGGCATGCAGAGGCTCACCAAGTCTCAAAGCCTGTTTTATGGTGAGACCAGAAGCCAAGCATTCCAAGATCTGCTCGACCACGCGAAGGCAAGCAGAATCCCAAGCATTGAAGAATTTTCAAAGGCATGTGGCAAAACCATGTGCCAAGCCAGAACCTGCTCGACCAGACAAAGACGAGCAGATTCTCAAACGAAAAATAACTCATGATTACAACACAAGAAAGTAATCAAAAATATTTTTATTAATTTGTTAATAATTAACAGAGGAGATAATCTTCACAAACATTGTTCATTACAATACAAGAAATATATTAAGAAGATGGAGGATCAGTAAGCCGAGCAGCATCCGTTGGCTGGACCTCCTCAGGTGCAGGGGGGTATCACCAGTTGCGTCCGGGGGGGTGCTCACCTCGCCAACATCAGCAGGTACTGCACGAGGAGGAGAGTTCTCCTCCTCAATCACGATCGGCTCTACCCCTTCAGCATCTTCCTTGGCCGCCTCCTCGTCCAGATGTTGAGCAACACCAGCTGCAAGGTCATCCATCTTCAAATCAGGGTGTTGCTTCCCGAGGACGGCCATGATGCAACGATAGGAATGCCGAAGTCCCTGGTCGTACTGGTTGTCAGCCTCCTTCTCTAAGTTCTCGACCTGAACCCGGTGGGAACCACGGAGAGATTCGAGCTGAGCCTCGTACATAGCTTTCTGCATTTGCAGATCTTCCTTGACCTTGGCCAGCTCTTCCTCGAGAGTAATAGCCTTGGCTTGAGCAAGAGATTCTCGCTCAATCAACTTCAAATTCTCGAGGTTTAAGTCCCCTGCTTTCTTCTCAGTAACGTCAGCTCTGGTCGTCGCCGACTGAATGTCCTCCTTCATCTTCCTGTCATAACGGCCAACCTTGGCCTTATAGTAGGTGGTCATACAACTGAGATGGAAAGCACTATACTGCATGGCCCCCACCAGCTCGCCTAGGGTGCAGCCATCAAAGTCCTCGAGGTCTTTCTTGCTCACGAGTTTGGAAAGCTCGTTGAGATAGAGGGCCAAGTGTTCTGCTCGGCCGTCAGGTAAACGAGACCTATGCCCGACAGGAGGCGAAGAGGAAGCAGGATCAGTAGCTGCTCCACTGGTCTCGCCGAGTTTGGCAGAATGAGGAGGTAAAGACTTCAAGGGAGAGACCTGCTGCACGATGTTGGCCCGCTTTACAGTAGGGGCATCCTTGTTCTGGTCCTTCTTCGTGGTTTGAGGTCGAGAACGTTTTCTATTCAGAGCCCCAATCACAGCGTCCTCCATCTTATGGCCAGGTAGTACCAAGCGAGACTCGAGTAAATTGTAAATAGTTATCAGTTCTCGGCTCGGGCAGGAGTTGGCTAGTACAGCCTCAACCCGTTTGAGCTGACCAGGCTTGAGCGGGAAATGAACACCCCAAGAAACTACAGCACAAACAGACACTTGGTTAGAGACAAACCAATACAGCAAGAACAACTATGGATACAAGACATCTAAAGCGAGCAGGCAACCTGGGACCGTGAAACGGGGTGGGACGCGACAATCCTTCCCGTCTATTTGTGCAACTTGACCCCAAGGACCCCCAGTAAAAAAGAATTTCCTCTTCCAAGTCCCACCACCACCAGTGGGAAGATCAGTTATGGGTTTCCTGCTCTTGGTACTAGATTGGAAGTAGTACCAGCCGGCATCTTTAGGGCTGCTCTTCAGCTGATACAGGTGTTTCACCTCATCAACCGTGAGCTCGCTTTGGCAACATCTGTCCCACATTATGAATAGACCAGAGAGCACTCTCCACCCATTGGGGTTCAGCTGACCAGGAGCCAGATTTAGCCCGTTAAGTATCTGGGCAAAGTAAGGTTGCAAGGGACACCTCAGCCCATACTTAAAGCTCTCCAGAAACAGGGTAACGTATCCCCTATGAGGCCGGCTAGGTGTATCCTTCTTTCCTGGGATCTTAAGAGGTATCTCACCAGGAATACTATACCTAAGTCGGAGGTCATTGAGCTCGTCAAACGTGGTCGTGCACGACATGTAATCAATGGCATAATCACGCGACAAGGCTCTACCTCCTACTGTACCCCGTTCTTCTGGTCGTGGTGTTCCAGATGGAGACACCTCACCAGAATCACCTTCCTCATTCTCACTCAAGGTGCCTTCAGAGCCAGAAGATCTCTCCTCATCATTACTTCCGCTCGTGGAGGTTGTTTGGGGGGACATCTTCCTAGCACTAGTCCCGACACTAGACCTAATGGGTTCTAAGGGGATCCCGGGGTCAAAAGCAGGATCAATGAGCAGATTAGGCAAGAAACCCATTTCGTCGTCATCAATCTCGACGACTTTCTCCTTACCCTTCGACATTCCCCAAATAATAACCAAAACGCCACCGCCAACTACTACCCCAAGCAAAGCAAAGAAAAAAGAAATTATCTACAACCAACCAAGACCAGGAAAATAGAAGAAATACCTGAAGCAGGGACTCGGTCAGAGAGAGACAGGGATGACAGCTTTAATGCCGAGGTTCATTCGCCGGAGAGACAAGAATGGAGAAAATGACGAGTTCGTGTTTGAAGATTTTGGGTTTTCTTACTGAGAAGCAAACTCTTGGGCTGCCAGCATTTAATGACGCATATTCTGAGAATTTTGCAACCGTAGGTTTGAAATTCAAATGGAGGGGTAGATTTCTGCCACATCACCGCATCCGCAACTAAATACGACACGACTCTTGGCAGCCTTTTCCAGTCCCACGCGAGCAAAAACCGTTGAGTTTCTACTGCTGGTCCATTACATTACCCAACACCAGAAACTGGGGGACCGGTGTTTGAGGGAAATACTTCGGCGAGACCAGAAGTGATGAGCAGATATTTGGTGGCAAAGTCCTGCGAGCAGGTGTGTCCTGTAAGAGCCTGGTAGTAGGGGAACAGGAGCAGGGATATTCTGCTCGTTCACGAATATGCCATTCGCGAGGACGAATTCCTGTTAGAGGCAGAAGGCCATTCCTGCTAGGGGTCGAGGTGAGGAGACCCAGTCAACGACAGTTGGCAGGACGTGCGTTCCTATCCGAGAATCAAGGCACGAAGTCCATCTCCATTCGCCCACAATGACGACATTGGGGCATCCACATCCGAGGGTGGGCAGAATAATGGGCGTGGACTACGGAAGACCGGGATTCAGAGGAAGCCTATAAAAAGGTAGCCAACGAAGGTAAAAGGGTTAGGATTTTTGAGATTAGAACAGAGAGAAAGGAAATATTAAAAGAGAGAAAAACTACCTAAAAGCCATAAGATTTGTGGCAAACGTTCCCAGAGCCTTCATATCTGACTTGAGCGTCGGAGGGTTTACGCCGGGAAAATAACCGGCGTGCTCTGACTTGTTTCTGTGAACGCAGGGATACTTAGAGAAGAAAGCGTACGAGGAGAGTTCCTGATCGAGGTGAGGTTGATCGAGCAGACATCCTGGTCGTTGGAAGGTGTAACCAGAATCTCGCATCAACATCACCAATAATAATTTAAAAAAAATTAAAACCTTTTAATTTAAACCATTAAAAAGCTTTAGAGAAGAATATAGATTGAGAAAGAATGGCTTTGCCAATCTTCATTGAATGAGACGATTACAATTTATATAATTTACAAGATCGCATAGAAAGGAAAATAAATCAATAATTCGCCTATCGCTAACTTTTTAGAGTACAAAAACTATGCAAGAATAAAATATTTACAACCAAAAATAGATAATATACAATTAAGCAATAGTTGACTACAGTGATTCCTTAATACTCCCAATTAGTATTATTATACTCTTTAGAATCATAATACAGAGCAAAAGATGTGGTACCCCCATAATATTATAAGTGATATTACGGCCCTAAATTTTTAAAAAAACCAATGTGTCATGACATGATTGTTTGAATACAAACATACGTAATAAAAATAAATGATGTAACCCATATAATATTTTCAAATATTAATCATTTTATGTCACAAACAATTTAAATAAAATTAATTATACCAAAAGTTTGTGGACATATCATTTCTGTTAAATCAGTACGAGTAGATCAAATTTATATGTAAATTTGTATCTTTATGGCTGCACTTATCAATATTCAAGATTAAAGTAACTCATGGTAGCAAGTAGTTTATTATCTTTATTTAGAATCTTATTCTCTGTTCGAAAAAGATTAAAAAAGCTAGTTTATATATGTTAGTCTTCAGGTGCGGGGCTGCAGCTGATAATCATTTGTATATTTACAAAAGCCAAAGCTTTCGAAAATTGTAAGAGAACCAAATGACCACGAGTCACGTAGAGATTTTAACTAAAGCTTAAGTTAATTAAGTAACCAAGTTTTCTGTGTGGAAATTCAAGATATAAGTTGAAATCATCTACTGATAATATGGTAGAAGAAACTAATTTATTTACATGTATGAAGGTAGTTAAAGTTTTTCTGTTTGAAAGTCTTTAAGTTATGAATTGAAATTTTAACTGATAAGATATTAGAAAAAAAAAAAAAACTAATTTGTTTACTGGTATATGTAGTTAGTTAAAGTCAGTTAAAATAGATAGGTTTCAACTTTCAATTTTCAAGTAACTTTGTAAAACTTTAATTTATAATAAAATAAGAATCCCGTCCTCTCTTCAATGTAGATCCACCGTTCTTAAATGCTAGGAGATCAAAGAGATTTTATGTTCAAGTAACGTTGTAAAATTTTACAGTGAAATTTTATACACGAGTATTGTTCCAAGAAAAATGTTATTCTGGCATAGTTTATACACTCATGACTACCGAGCATCCAGCTAAAAAATGAAACTATAAAAACTACTAGGTAAAATATTATATCATATTTTACCATAAAGAGGTCATGCTAAAAAAAAGTACACGTGTATTAATGAAAACAAAAGAAAACAAAAAATGTTGAATTTTGTATGGTGATTTCCAAAGAAAACTGCACCAATCTTTTTTCAAATTCTTTTTTTAATTATAGCACCGTTCCCAGTGTAATTCAACTTTAATTTGTGGATCTCATCTAATCAGGCAGTAAAATATCTTGTTGAAAATAAAAATCTCGGTATTCGAGCCCCGCTCACATCGGTGGGGAGAAAATTAGAATCAATAAATTTAAAAAAAAAAAAAAAAAAAAGGTTTAATGGAACTAAAATATGTAATGTTGTTTTACAAAATGAGATATGACTATTTTCCTACTTCTTCAGAATCTCCCACAATAACACACGCTATCAACCTCTCTATCCAGTAATGATGACACCCTCAAACTTTCACTAAAGGCAATAAATAATGAGATACAATGCTACTGCTAACATATCCTCCTATTGTGGCTTGCAGAGAAAAATTACAAATCTGAACTCCAAGATGAGCCATGACACTACAGGAATGCCAACTGCATTGATAACACAGTGAGTGTAGAGTTTTTTACAGCGTTCTCAGCTGGACTTTGATTTGGTTCGTAAAAATGACCGTCTTGTTGATGGGGGAGATATGACCTCCCAAACATTGTGAAGGATGCCTCTATCGTAGATGTTGTTCTTAACAACAGCCCCAGTGTCTTCCAAGGGGGATCTACGAAAAAAGGTTTTCCATTTGCTATCTGGAGGCTTTCTTTCGCTGCTCATCCCATTGATGCTTGCTTTAAGTGCTGCAGCACTTGCCCTTGCTTCATTCACCTTCCTCTGCCAGTTCATATGATCTTGCCACTTGACAGTCTGTATTTGAAGTAGATAACCACACATAAAACCAGGGTTTCAGTAACAAACTTTAAATGTTATGTCAAGTTGTTGACGTAAAATTTTCTCTTGAGATGTTAAGCATATCTCAACAGAGGCCTAATTTTACGTGTAGCAGCCACAGAGCCATGAAGTTTATTCCCACATCCTGCCCTCTTATATTTGCAAGAAATGTTAAATAATTGCCAAAGATTTACCTCATTTGTTGTTGTATTTGTTCGACAAAGGTTGGCATGGTACCCAAAGAAGCCCGCCAGCAGGAGAGAAACAACAGCAAGAAACACCATAAGAAGTATCTGAGTGTTATATGAACCCAACAACCACTGTTACACACCAAAAACATGTTAATCAAGTAGCCAAAAAAGGCTGCGAGTGCAAAATGTCAAACACATGGACTTTTGATTAGATACGTGAATGCAAAGAAACATCCCAATGCACACACACAAACATGTTAATAGCTACCATAAGAGCTGTCATATATTTTCTTGACATCAGAAAAGATAGTTTAATGATTTTTTTCAAAGTTAAAAAATATTTCTCAGTAGATAATAACAGACAAGCGATGAAGCACACGTTTCTAGAGATGTAAAGATCAAATATCTCCAGATTCGGATTCTGCTGAGGGACAATCAACTTATTATAGGAAATAATTCAGCAAATCCCATATGCCATTGGAAAAGGCACTCTTAAGTTAATTCAAAACACAATTTTTGCCCATCGTCCATGTATTGAACAAGTTCACATGTTAAAGAAGTATGATAAATTGTTTGAAATACTCACCTGTACAACATGTGGAGCTAACTTGCGAAATGAATTTTCTATACCATAATAAACTGCAAAAAGGATGAAGAAAGACATGTCATATTGACTCTTAAAAGCAGACAATATAACAACTAGATCTTCAATTGATATCATCATTACCTGTTAGAATATATACAACTCTTAATTCTTTTAATCTTCCAGCCAGAACAAACCCAAGGGCTACAATTCCATATAAACAAAGAAACAAATGCCTGCAAAACACTAATGTAGCATTTAACATAAATAAATCAATGGAACAAAATACATGCAGCTTATTGTATATCTAAAGGGCCAACTAGCAAAGGTGATGATGACCCAACTAAGGCCAAAAGAGATTCTAATAATCATAGAATACTCACCATAAAAGAAAAGCCATAAAATATCGGGTATTTCTCTCCCCTATACAATTGTTCTGCAATAGTTAAAAAAAATTCAGTGCAAATCAAAAGAATTGATGATTTTCATCATTCAGCATATACAACAAGGAATATAGTTTAAAATAAAACTGTACCATCCATCCACAATGATGGTCAAACCGAGCAACACAGCAATTACATATGCTGCAGTGCTTCGACCTAGCAGGTCTGAAACAAAGATCCAAAGAAAAATCTTTTCATTACAGATGAAACAAGAAGTTTTAAAGAGAGTGTTTATTAAGAAAGAAAGGAACTCACTTTGGAATTTTACAAGTTGAACATTCTTTCTCTGTGTATATGATATTGTCATAAGGATAAGCAGATTGATATTGAGAAACATTCTCAGCTTTCACAGTTCCTGGATCCGTAAAGCTGGTTAACAGAAAGAAAAAAACACCAATGCCAACCCCCAACAAGCTTGTATACCTGGAAGACCTTAAAAATTATTACTTAAGTTCAGCATAAAACAAGAGCCATAAAAATAACATATCCATGCATGGTTTCTTACCTATGAAATCCACTTAAATAATATCCAGGAATATAGCTAAAGGATGACTTTGCAATAAAATAATAAGTGATTCCAATTATTGCCAAATATATTATCTGCAATAAAAGAGAAATTTTTAACAAAAGATTTACCATGTGATAACAAGAAAGGGAAACCTTTTATATGTCTGTGTGGTAAAATTATAGAAAAAGTTAAATGAATAAATTCATAAATGAAAAAGAAAAAAATATACATAAGCAACTTTCACAACAGCAGAAAAATTTAGAACATTTACTCAGTTTGTAATTCTTTGCAGTCGAAGATAAACCCAAAATTCTACCTCACCCTATCTTACATCTTTTGTAACCCAATCATAACCAATCTTCTTAAAAGGTTGAGCATCTAACCTTTTCCAGTCAAAATCTTTATATCAATCGAGTCAAAGCTCACAAAAGAGCAAAAGAATTATCAATATGTTGAGGCATTTGTTAGATTATTGAATAGAAAACAACAAAACAAAATTACCAGGAAGGTATAGAAGCAAACCATCTAAGAACTTGCACATAAAACTGTTATTCTCTAACTTCAAGAAAGTACCTTCATCATTATATAATCCCTAAATAAAATTATCTGAAAATTCATCCCTAAAGTGATCCATTCCCTAACCTCAAGAATAAGAACTGATGGATCACAATCAAAGATATGAGAATTAAATGTCTTCTTCCACAACAGCATAAGACAAAGATTTTCCTTTTGCTATGCAATTTAGCTGGTAATGATAATTTCCATAATAGAATGCAGAATTTAGAGTCCAAAAACTGAACTTACAGATCCCAAGTGCTTTCTAGACCCCAAAAAATGCTTTCAAACATCAAAATGCACATTTATGCCTATCTTGAAATACATAGATGAAATAGAAAAATGCATATTCAACATCAAAAAGGCAACCAAAGTGTTATTTGGAGAAGCAGATAATAGACGGTTCAGTCAAATACACTTGAACAGTTCTCTAAAGAAGCACTTAATAGATGCTTTTTCTATAAGTGCTTTTAGGTATTTTGGCTTTACACTAGCAGACTTCCAACGAACAAAAGGAGCACCCTAAAACTAACTCACTTAGTACAAAAATACCAACCCCAGTTAAAGCAATTGTCAATTTTGAATAATCCCAAAAGTCCGACTTTCAAATCCCCTTTTTGTTGTCAAATTTATCAAGAACTCACATCATCATACAACTTGCACGCACAATTCAAACAAATTATAAAGGAAAAAAACAAATTAGAAACCTGCAAGACTGGATTGGGGCGATCGCAGCAGAAATACTCAACGGAGAGGATGGCATTGATGGCCTTTTCACCAAACACAGACCCAACGAACCGGCTGCAAGAAACCCACAGATAAAATCATCACAGGGAATCGATTCTCGAAAAAGAGAGAAAACTGGGTTGGTGCGAAAGACAGTACAGGAAGTAATCGTAGGCGCCAAAAGTGAGGAAATAATGGATGCGTTGAATTGGAGTGCCTTCGAAGATCGGCCATTGCCCGCAGAGAAACGATACCACTACTAGTAGCGTCAGCAAGCCGTGAATTATCAGAAGCCATTGTACATCCATCGTCTCCTACGTCGGTGTTTCAGAGCAGTTTTCTCTTTTCTGAGGTTTTATTGGTCTTGACGTTTGACTTTGATTAATAATTTCATTTGTCGATTTTAACGTTTAGGTCCCTGCATTTTAACTGAATCACATAAAAAATTAAAGTATTTCTATGTTTAAAAAAAAATACTATCGTCTGAGGCTCGAATTTTGCTCCAATCAAGAATGGTAGATTTTCAATTTTCACATACATCTGTATCATAATTTAACATAGATGTTTGGAAATTTTATGTACATATAACAAATTACAGTATTTGCATAACTTTGTTTACAATCAAGAAATTGGAGATGAAATTAAGTGTCAGTATCATCTATGTTATCTTCTATAATGTCGATGCAAGATCCTAAAGATTTCCCCATTGTCATGGCCTCTGCAAGTTTAGCTCGAGCTCCTTTATGGCGACGCAAAAGTAGGACTGTGTTTAACAAAGACCATCTGACTTGAGAATCTGCTTTCTTCTGCGTGAAGCCTAAACCTTTGAGTAATGCATCCAACTGTTTCATGATCGAACAAAGGTCAATTAGCAGTAAAGATAGTAGAAGCAAAGACCTGGATTTCACTAGCAGTCAATTGAGCAGAGTCGTGTGGAGGAACCTTATTTATATCAGCAAGGCCACCCTCAGCGTATCCATATAATAGATATTCAGTTGCCACACCTGCTAGCGCTATGCATGAGAATCTGTTCAATGTCTGAGAAGATATATTCAATTCAACCTTTAGAATTATATAAGCAAGAGAAGATAACCAGCGCTTTTAGGGGTAATATACAATCTAACATGACTATGACCAGTGATTAAAGAATGTAAGAAGTTAAAAACGTACCGTAGCTGATACTTTACCGGAATTAACCTGCCAATGACATGAGAAAATCAGAAGAAAATAGTAAGGCTAACACAGTTAGAAAATGGAAATGACCAAACACAAAACAATTGCCAAATAGCTAATGCCTAAAAGTGTTCTTAGACATCAGATTGGGCCTTAGGGCATAAAATTTAACAAGAAGCCGTCATTTTTCAGATCTACATAGTTACTATAGGTGGCAGTTCTAGATATAGTGATTCTTCACTATGAAACCAAAGTTGAGCTGAAGTGATCAATCTATTTCATTGGGATTTCTTAAAGTGCATACATACTAGGCTACTATTTCTTTTTTCTTTTTCATCTTTTTTTCCCTTTTTCCCCTTCCATTACACATGCCCTCAATCAACCACTGACAAAGACATGACAGAACCTGCAGCTTTAGTGATATATCATCCCAATGTCCTTGGCAGGAGGTCCTAAGTGAATCAAAAAAGGGAGGGCACCATTGAGGTCTATAAGTTACCAAGATATATATGCCAGACAATGCAAACCCTTGAGGAAGCAGAACAATATAGGATGTACAGAAGAAAAAGCTACCAAAAGGAAAATAAATTTAAAAAAAAATAACTACCCACTTCTTCTAGAAATTCAAAATCCACAAATGCAGTCCCCGCTTGAACATTGAGTGATCCTTCTTTCTTCAAAGCTTCCAAACTAGTCAGTGTATATCCCTTAGGAAGAATACCCACCAAGTAGGCAATCAAGAAATGCCCAGCTTCATGCTACATAGAATGATGATATTTGCAGAATTAAATGGAAGCTATTCTTCGTTATATTTTTTAAAAAAAAAAAATCCAGAATAGACAGTGGAAAAGTTATAAAGGTAGTATCCTACCAAAATGCCACAAAAGCAATCTCTTTAACATGTTACGGCCATGAAAAAAATAAAGTGACATCAAGTTTGTTATGACGTATATGTAAAATTTGACTGAAAATTGTTCTCTCAATTAGCTAGATAAAAATATTATTACGAAATTCCAGAAACAGGATATAGATAAAATGACATTTTTCTTACTTGAATAACCCTATTGTGGTACTTCTGACTGAAGGTGTGACCAATTGTGTCAAGAACCAAGCTGCCAACTCCTCCATTGTAAGAGACCTGCAAAAACCACTATGATTAAACACAGTAGCTAATTAATTGGCGAGAAAATTTTCACCACAAAAATTGATTGAGCTACAGTGTGAAGGTTAGAAATTACCGAGTCCACTGTCCAGAGGAACAACAATGCCAAAGACAGATACAAAATCTGTTGTGGATTAAAACTAAACACATTCCAAGCAGAAACGCCTCCCGCAATGGCAGCAAGCTGCAGATTCCGTTCTATCGAACCAAGAGTTTCATCCACCGGCGACAGAAGTGATCTCGTCTCTATTCCATTCAACTTCAATTCATCTAAGGTGTAGAGCCTCTGAGGTATCTGCAAGTTGAACACCTTTATAATTGACTCTCTACTTTTTCGCCATAATGAAGTTCTTTTCACACACACCCGTAATTAAATATGCATTGATTCTAATTTTGAAGCTAATTAATCTTAGAAATATACTAATAAGTTATTTCCCTTACATTTGAGTGCAAGAAAAATAATAGCAATAGAAAAAAATGGTCAAACAAGCAAACGAACCTGACGGGCAGCGCCAAAACATCGAAGCCCACCAGGCTTTCCCTGCAAATCTTTTACCAGAGCAAGCGCAGCCCTTTCATCTCCCTTGCTTAGCTCCTCGTCCACTTGCTTCAAAACTCGTCGTTTTGAGACTTCAACCTCAGATGAACTTACAACTCTACTTAAAGAGAGGACCTTCACTCCGGGACGCGAAGATAATAAGCACAAGTTATTGTAAATTAACGTGGCCATGAAATTAATTCAATTTTAAAAATTAATGATTAAATAATTTGAGAGGAAATAAAAATTAATTCTAGGTTTTTAACGGTAACCAGAAACAGGATTGAACAGTGGCAGTGACATTGCATCGCGCCAGATTATTGTCCTGATAACGAACTTACACGGGTGAGTATTTTCATTTAAAATGACAGAAAAGCCCCTGTTTATAACAAAATTACAATGCTTCTACGATGTCGTTTAAATGTGGGGAATCTTCGACTGCGTTACCTTCAACTGTAATTTCATTTTCTCGCGAGCGAAAACGGAATTCTTCACTCAGCATGTACTCGGCTTTGAGCTGCCAGTTCGGAGGGGAGCTAGTGGCGGCGAGTGGAAAAGAAGCCGAGTACGCTAAACGGCGTCGTCAAGCTCTGAAAAGGGTAGATAGGGAGCTTTCTAGAGGCAATTTCAAGGTGGCTCTGTCTCTGGTCAAGCAGCTTCAGCGCAAGCCCGCCGGCGGCCTACGTGGCTTTGGCGCCGCCAAACAGGTCTTTTTTTTTTCCTTTTCCCTCTCTCAGAGATTCCAGAATACGTATTAATCTGTGTATATTTATACGGGCACGTGCGTATTTCTGTGTAGGTGCCTAAAAGGCTGTCATCGTTAGACGAATCAGAGCTCGACTCGAAGGAATTGTTAACTCTACGAGCATTGTTTGATTCAGTTATGGAATCAATAGAAAGATGCAATCTTTTTGATTCGTTAGATGAGGTATTTAGTTTATTCATTTTTCTCTTAGACATTGTTTATGTTGATTGTGATCAGATTTGATTGATTGAGGTGTTTCAGATTTGATAGGAAACCGCTAAGTTGTCAAATGTAAGTGAGTGTTTACTATTTACCAAACACTTTACCAGTCAGTAGTTTCAAAATTTAGTGCAAGCATGGCAGTTATAAATATGGCAAATTTTGTTAAAGATGCAAAATTGGGTCATGGAAGCATTTGATCTTACATAGCAATTCTCTTGATTTGTGTTCGATTGAGAGGGATTAGAGATTATGAATTGGTGTTGAGTCAGCGTTAGAGATCTCAATTGCTAGTTTTCTGATGAAGATGACCTTCAATTCCACATAATTCCTGTACTTTGACTGAATTCAATGCAACCAAACATAGGAAAACCTTAAATCACAATGCTGCAATTTTGCTATTTCTTTGCTTATGTAAGTTTAATATGTATAGATATGTAACTGATTTTTCTTCAATTTTTCTTTCATGTACAACTTTATTGTTAGTTTTAAGGTTAATCTAATAAATATTTGCTTCATTGTGTGCCCTGAAGAGATGGATCATTGAATCACCAAATTAATGATTTTCATGTGTGAATAATTGAAATGATTCTACAGTCAAGACTTAATATAGGTAGTCCTACGTTTATCTAATAGGCTCCAAGTGATACAGTTGAGAGTATTGTGGAAGATGGCAGTTATGTGTCTCTCAAAGAAGAAGATCATTTCATGTGCGTGCAAGTAAGCAAACTTTTCTTTTAAACTTTCATCTTCTTGAACTTGTTTATTATATGTCTTCCTGAGAAAGTACCTAACAATGACAAACATACTTGCCCAGCATGAAGCTGGTCATTTTCTCACTGGCTACTTGCTTGGGGTTCTTCCAAAAGGCTATGAAATACCAAGTGTGGAAGCCCTAAGGCAAGATGACTTCGCTGTAGGAAGAGTTCAATTTGTTGGTTTTGATTTTCTTAATGAAGTAAGTGTAATGTTGCCTTTTGCTAAATTTTATTCAACGGTAGTGCTCTGTATGGTTAATTATTTTAAAAAAATCCCATTTATTTGATGCACGTAAGTCAGATCTATATTAAATGCCAATGTATTGATGGCTTGTCAGTGAAGACTAAAACGAATAATTACTCCTAAATTCATTTCTTATTTATGTTTACTACGTTGCTTTTAGGGGGAAAAAATGACTAATACTTTTCTGTTCATTAATAGTAGCGGCATTCTCCTGTAACTCTAAATATTTCATACCTCACAGTTTGTCTCTGCATGTAGGTCGCTGATGCAAGGAAGCAAAAGAAAGATACTGGTCAAGTAGGCAGCTGGGTAAGACATCCTTTTTCTGTTTCTTCACAATAACGATGAATAAGGTGGCCCGATATATATTATACAAGCCTCACAATCGACTGTGTGAAATTATCAGCAACAGGGAATGATGCATTCAGTACTGCACTGCTAGCTAATTTGTTAAAATAATTGTTTCTATTTCTTATGATGATTTTGACAGAGTTTTTATTTTATGTGTGATTACTCCATGCAGGGCAACAGAGGTGAAATTTCATCTAAGGTGAAAAGCTTCCTTTTTGTCAAATTTTTGACAAGTAAAGCATTCACTTTCAATGCATTTATGTGCTAGTTTTGGTTAAGGGGATATACAACTAGAACGGAATAAGAATAGAAGATTGAAACATTACATATTCATGTCCATTGAGAACAAATTTAAACATTTATGCCTGTGCTAATTGGAATAAAATGGAGAATTATCCAGCATTACAAGCACCTGGATTGAAACTTTTCAACTAACAGTTGATAATTGGTTGCAGACTCTGAACAACTTTTCATGTGTAATATTAGGAGGCCTAGTGGCAGAGCATTTAGTATTTGGACACTCAGAAGGCCATTATAGCGATATTAACAAGGTCAGGTTTTATATTTCATCAACTTCACCATAACTGATACTGTTTCTGGGTTACTTAACTGCTTTATTTGGATCATGGAACAGCTAGACAAAGTGTTTCAATGGCTAGGTTACAATAAGAGTGAGGCTGACTCTCAAGTGAAATGGGCAGCGCTGAATACAGTTCTTATATCACACCACCACATACAAGTTAGATCAAGACTAGCAGAGGCAATGGCATTGGGAAGATCTATTGGCTCTTGTATTGATTCAATAGAGAATGCCCTATCAGGAGAATTAATCTAGGTTCTATATTGTTCGATAACAAATAACATGTGGAAAGCAATGGAATAATCTCATTAAGTTACACATAGTGAAAAAGATTAGCAAATGCAATCTCTGTTACCATAAGAAAAAAACTCATAACCATTTTTCCTTTTTTTTCTTTTTTTACAGATACTAGTAAAATTCTGACAGAGCAGAGTCTAGAACTCTTGAGAAGCAGAACCAATGTCACCCTTTCCTTTCCCCACCTTCTTGGGAAGCAGCGTCTGGTGAATGTTGGGTAAAACACCTCCATTGGCAATGGTAACCGAGCCCAGCAGCTTGCTCAATTCCTCATCATTTCGAACTGCAAGCTGAATATGCCTTGGCACTATACGGTTCTTCTTGTTGTCCCTTGCTGCATTGCCAGCAAGCTCCAGAACCTGTAGATTGAAACACATAAAATCATTTCCCATATTACAAGACTGGAAAAATCACAATCTTGAACCATTTAATCAGTTTCAAGAAACAATTTTTGAAGTATCAATAAGCAAACAGCTTTAATTCTTCTTCACCATCAGTGCTTAAGAATAAATTAATCTAATTATATAATCCCAGTTCTATTTGTTTTGATGAAGAAATGTTTAAGACCCATTTAAAAAATTAAAAAAAATAATAATCAATTTCCAAGAAACAATTTTGAAAAAAAAAACTGACATTTGAAGTATTCAACAAGTAAACAGCCGTACTTAAGAATAAAATAATCCAAAAAACATAATTCCTGTTGTATTTGTTTTCATGAAGAAATGATTTAAGACACCTTTAAAAAATAAAATATTTACCAATGAGAAGCAAATTTCACAAATTCAAAGTTCAATTCAATCAAACCCTAATTTCATTATCAGGCAATAATAAAACAAACAAACAAACCTCAGCAGCGAGGTACTCAAGCACGGCAGAGAGGTAAACAGGAGCTCCGGCGCCGACTCGCTCAGCGTACTTTCCGGCCTTCAAAAACCTAGCGATCCTGCCCACCGGGAACTGAAGGCCCGCCTTATGCGACCGCGAGACCGATTTCGAAGCCTTCGGCTTACCCCTGCCGCCCTTCGTTGACCCTCCAGTTGAACTCATTCTTATTACAGAAAAACCCTAACCCTAGATTTCGGTTTGGTTTGAAGCGATTGAAAGTGAAGCCACACAAAAGATCGGTGAAATTGCTTTTGAGTACTTTTGTGGAATGGGAAATCAGGTGGAGTGTAAATTTATATAGGGGCCTTCACTAGTTCTGATTGGTCAATGACGAATCACGCGGATTGCCAACGTGGCACTCGAGTTTTGGTTTAGCGGGAAATTTGTGCTTGTTTGGAGTTGCTTCGCGGTCAAGGGATTTTAAGTTTCGTTTCGCGCATCTCAAAACGGCGCCGTTGGGAGCTTTTTTTTTTCAAAAAAAAAAAAGAAAAAGAAAATTCCCCACTTTAATATTGTACATTTATACAATGTGAGAGAACTTTTCAGAATATTGTTACATATATAATTTCTTAATTTATTAAAAAATAATTCAAGCTTTTGTAAGTACATAATTTTTTTCATAAAGTGTATTTGATTCAAGCCAATTATTTAGTGGGGGTTCCTTTTCATTCAAAATAAACTAAAACTACATTGTCACTTAAAAGAATATAAAGAATGGAAGACAACCTTGACCCTATATTTTAAGAATAAAAATAGTATACTAAAATCAGGTTTTGGAATTGATTAAAAAAATTAAGTTTTGGGAAATTGAAGATGATTTAGCATAATCATCAATTGAAAACATGAAAGTGGAAAAGGAAACTGGCCTGTTAGCAGTAGGAATTTAGAATTAGCCCAAGCAAAAGGCTTCGGGCCTTTGAAAATGGTCCGAATGATTGATTATTTTGTGGGTCATGAGAACAAATGAACGAGGCAATGAGCTGGATTTGGGCCATATTTTTTCATGTGGTTGAGGGTGATTGGACCTACTGAATTGATAGTTTAATCCTTAAAATCATCAACAAGAAATTACCCACACAAAAAAAAAAAAACTCAAAGTCAAACTTGTTGTTCCTACAAAAAGTTGTTTATTCTAATCATTAAATATTTTTTTCATAGTTATTATGTGCATGGCTTGTCAAAGTTTGAAGTTTTGTGAATAAGTATCATCCACAATTGATGATGGGTTGTGTAATGGCTATTATCAGTCTCAAGATCGTTAAATTGTCATTCATGTAACCTTCTCATGACAAATGTCAAAGTAACAACTCCTTTTGAGTCAATCCTATGTTCTTCTATACTTGCATTGGTATTCAAAATACTCTTAGTAACCCTCTAAAGAGACTTACCTGTATATTATTCCACTATTACTAAGGTAATATTGTTATTCTCTTTTTTTTTTTTTTTGGTTATCTCAAATGATATGTCAATCAATGTGACATTATCACGTGAATGATGAAATCACAGAAAATGAAATGTTAATCTCACTTTAGTTGGAACATTTCTTATTTTTTTTGCTTCAATAATTTAGACGCTCAGATTAAAATATGTCAATTATCTAAGATAAATAGAAATTAACCCTCACTCAAAAATCTTTTCAAGGGACTCATACCTTTCAACATAATTACACCCTTGAAAACGGACAACATCGGCTTCTATAGTCTATCTTATATTGATTCCCATACATTACCATGTCGTGTGTTTGATTATCTTAGAAAGTTTCAACCCTCCCCAATTTACCATCCGGAACACAAAAAAAATTGATTAAAAAATTCACCAGCGTGACCCCCCATTTACCCTAGTGTTTTGAAGTGGTAAATAGGGTTGCTCTTGTGTAGATATAGTGGTTAAACAGAAATTAAACCTTAAAAAGTTACACATTAAACAATGTTCTTTCTAATGAAGACATGCATTTTAACATAATTACTCCCCTGGAAAAGAGCAACATAACTTCTGTGGTCTCTATCCTATGTTGATTCCTGAACAAATTACCCCATTTGGTCACATTACATTTCACTGCTGGCAAAGGAAAGCAAGTACTAATGCACGTATTTGGATATGTGAATCAAAGTTTCCTGTTTCATATTGCTTTCCAGCAATCCACTTGCATTATTTTCAGGCTGCAGCTTAGATTCTCAACCTAGTAAACAATTTAAAAACCTACATTTCATAGGTTCCGCCTCTATTAGGTTTTCTATCAAATGTGTCAGTGCATGTCTGTTGAGGCTTTACGGAATCGGCAAATAGGGGCTTGGCCCCCCACTCCCAAATCAATCAATCAAAAATTTTCCTTTACACATTTTGTTTATCCGCGTACTTTTAAATTACAGCCGTGCCCATATTTTTCAAATTTCCTGGCCAGTTTTAAAATAACGTTAATTTTAGACCATCCATCTCGTCAAATGATAATTTTTAAATATTTTTGAAATTATTGTAAATCACAATCTACTTCTCATAAAAATAAGAATTTTCATCGATTCTCCTCTTTTTTTTTTTTCTTTTTGAACAAAAATAAAGGTCAATTGAAGTCTACAATAATTTTAAGGATCATATTACGGTACAATTGTGAAACCGTGTCATAATTGCATCCAGTCGTTCGATGCACTTGAATTTGTGAGATCCACTGACATCGAACGGCTGGATGCAACTATAACACGGTACCATAATTGTACCACAGGTTTCCCCTAATTTTAGAGGTATTTTGAAAATTATCATTTTGTGAGTAGGAATAATCTAAAATTTAGCCTTTAAAATATACACGTAATCATCACTTAGGCCATTGATAAGATAGTAAACTATATTTTTTTTTCTATGTTAATTATAAAGATTTATTCCTTCTACACTTGATTTTAGATGGTAAATTATATTTTCTTCTATGTTAATAATAAAGATTCATTCCTTCTAAATATTTACGTATGTGAGATAGATCTCATTTTTTATTTGGTTTTATTTTCAATGTTACAGTCGACAAATTCTCAGACTATACTATTACTTTATTAACCCATAGTATATATGAATAGATTGTAATATAACTTCAAAAAATAAGTTATGAAATTTCACGTGGCACATATGAACCTATTTTAAAATTTATTGAGGCTTGTCTTTAATGTTGTTGATTGGATTATTGTGTACACGCTCATAGGTTAGACAGTTTAATTAATATCATTTTAGATAATGTCTTACTTTGATTCGAACCAATTATCTTAACTCAATGTTTGGAATTGTCTCAGCCATGTGGGGGGATCTATCGTTTAGACTTATCTTTGAGACTATATATTCAATTTTTTTTTTTTAACTTATTTTTCATCACTTGTTTAAATCTATATTTTAGACCCTGAAATGTATATTGATTTAGCTTTTGGGTTAAGCAATTCAAGTAATGAAATCTATTTGGGTTATTTTTAACCAATACCCAAATGTTTCAATATATTTTACCTCGCACCCAATTGTTTTGATAATTATTACTGCACGCCCATTCCGTTACTTTTTGCCGTTAAGTAAAATGGCATAAGCTATTATATATTGAAAAGACTAAAATACCTCTAAATTGAATAGATTTAGTTGTGCAGATACAAAATTACCTATTCTAATTTACAAAATTTCAAAAAAAAATCTT
>NW_006262201.1:32172760-32308958 GCF_000493195.1 Citrus x clementina | reverse complement strand
CTAGGAGTATAATATAATAAAACTAAACAATAAACAATTTGCTTATAATTTTATTTAATTCAATATCTCCATATAAATCTTATTTTCAAGTGAGGACAAAGCAAATTTATAGTAGAGATTATACTTCAATACACTTATTATACCAAATAAATAACCACAAAACAAATAAAGATGCCCTAAAATTTTAGGTTTTATTATTTTTGCATTGCAGCCACCAACCACCATCTCTACAATCGGGACACCATCAAGGGCTATGATTTTTGCAACCGCCATCCCCACCATCGTGACACCACCAGCAGCATCGCCGCCATCTTGCCGCTACCAGCATCTCACGACTCTTGTGCTCCACCTATTTTCGCCGCCAAATTGCTTGCGCTTGCCCCGACCACGCTGCAGCTTGTGAAACTTAAGACGGCAGAGGAGAACAAAGGCGAACAACCCTTGTTGCTGGTCATCAGATTTCGGCAACATCAAATTACCCTTGCGTTGTTTTTGTTTAACGTTTGAAATGGAGAAGAAAATTAAAAAAGGAAAGGAAAACGGAGAAGGAAATGAATATAATTTTTATTATTTTAGTTCTTACATACTTGCATTTCCTGTTTTACCCTTTTGATCGTTAAACTAAAGTGGCGTTTGTTTTTTAACTTAATGACTTAAAGTGACTTATCTTAATTATTTAAGTTAATTAAAGGTGTTTATTTTTATAATTTAATGAGACTTTTTAGATAATTTTGACTTAATAAAATAAGCCAATTTTTTTGACTTTTTACTTAATGGAGAAATCTAAATTAAGTCAATTACTTGCTAATCTCAAAAATATCTCTGCTTTATAATTTATTTTTCATGTCTATCCCAAAACTCACCCATAGACATTTACCCCACATAAAACTTTCCCTATTTTTTCTTTCTTATATTATATACGATAAAATTTAAAATTTATGGTATTTTATATATTCACTTGAATATAGTTTTACTTATAAATGTTAAAATATTATGGTATTTAATTTATTATTTATTTGGCATTCAAATTTAATAAGGATACAAATGTAAAAGTACATATTTTCAACTTTTTAAGTTGAAAAAAATAAATAACTTAATACTTATTTTCTGAGATTCAGATAAAAAATTAAACATATTATTCAGATTTAGACATTCAGATCTATTCAGAATTCAGATTAATTCAGATCTATTTAGATTTTAGATAAAAAAAACAAACACCACCTAACATAGAATTTTAACGTTTTGAGTGTGTGGTGATAGTTGTCAAAACAAGTGGGTGTACGCGATAAAAAATATATTAAAACATTTGGGTACTGGTTAAAAATAACCCAATCTATTTTTCCATGGCATAAGACAGTGAGACAGGTAAAACATATATAATTGGCATTGAGAACAAGTACCCCACACGTTTTCTGGTATCAATGCATGAAGTCCTTCGCCCTTGTTGATGACTAATGATTGCAGACAAATTCAATTATGCGGGTTCATTTTCTCTGCAAAATTTTTTTACCAGCAGAAAAACTTCTTTCAATTGTCAACTTCACAATGATTAACCATCACTGTTTTTTTCTGCAAATGATCATTCTACAGTTAATCTAATAATGTATCGAAACAGCAAACTCCCAAATTAAAATAAATTCAGTGCGACAAATGGCGAAGGGTTGGTGACAACACTTACCAATTAATAAATGTTAATCGATGTTCACTCGTTTCATTTGCCATTACTGCTGTGTGGATGGCATAATATTGTCACAATTTCATTTGATAGTTGTTCGTAAGAGTTGGATCTTCTTATTTGAGTTTCCACAAATCTTGTGTTAGATTCATGCATTCGTAATAATATTATGATAAAATTAAATGATATTTCA
The DNA here is from genome assembly GCF_000493195.1 of Citrus x clementina. Taxonomy (NCBI): domain Eukaryota; kingdom Viridiplantae; phylum Streptophyta; class Magnoliopsida; order Sapindales; family Rutaceae; genus Citrus; species Citrus x clementina. Next base: position 32,307,090 of record NW_006262201.1, on the reverse strand, counting down.
TTTTGCTGGAAATAAAAAATTAAATGATAAAATATCTGGGTCTGTTTCATGCCACTATAGACTAACAAATTAACTTGGAGAATGAAATGATAATATTTTAATTTTACTTTATTAAAATTTTGTAATTAAATAATTTGAACTTAAGAGATAAAAACCACTTGATCAATCTTTTACCCAAATAAAAAATGATAATATTTAATTAATTTTACCAAGAATGAAAAGTATTACAAAAAAATCAAGCTTTTTTTTTTTGCCCAATAAAATTAACAATATTAGTAATAACGACATTGACTAAAAGCATATACAAACCAAAATGTTAATTATTAATCTTGGATGAGTTGATGTAGACGAAGAACTCCCAATATTGGGACTTTAGATTATATGACAATAAATTCCAACAACAACATTATATCCCCATATCTTCAGTTTGGCACAAAAATACAAATTATCACCAATTGACATTAATAATAAGGTTATAAGAACGACAAGTTGATCACTCTTTCATTAAATCAACCTTCTTAGTCATCATTCAGACATTCATAGAAATTAAAAAACAAAAGTCAACACATCAAAGAACTCAAAACACACATTTGACAGTTGAGGACAGAATTGATACATGTACTGTAGGTAAGGAATGCTACGAACACTACCCGTTGTGGGTTTGTTATTACCAAACTTGCACTTGTAAAAAATTTTAATTACTAAACCCACTCGCAACCTGTGATGAGTTTTTATTTTTTTTAAATCCGTTGTAAATTTTAAAAATTACCAAACATACCTGTAACCCGCAACAGATTGTTTGCGGGTTTTGTCATTAAAAATTACAAATATTAAAAAAATACTTTTAATAATACATAAAAAATTAAATTATATAATTCAAACTATAAATTTATGACAATAGCCTAAAAAATCTGCATATGATACTCAATTCTAAATTTTATCAATGTAAATAAAAAAATAAGATTTTAACATTAAAACAAATACACAAAATATAATATATTAATATAACATAAATATATTTTTGTCGTAGGCAAATTATCATCACTAATATTAATGCATTACTCTATCTTTTAATCATTATACAAGTATTATCAACAACATTAATAAGTAAGTTTTGTACAACTATTCTTAACAATTATTTAAAAAAATAAAAACCCAACTTTAGCTAAATTAAAAACAAATACACACGCGCGCGCGTGTGTGTGGGGGGGGGTTAAGTTAAAAACTTTATTACATATGTTTATGATTAAACTTTTTAATATAATTTTTATGATTAAAATTAAAAATATAAATAATTAAAAATAAATAATGTGGGTTGGCATATACCGTGCATAAATTTGACAGATTTTTCTCAATACTAAACTAGCTGAAGTCCACAATAAGTTTTAGTTTAAAATATCAACCCTGCTTAAAAGTTAAAATTTATAAAGTTACCTACAACGAGTGAGTTTTTGTAGACTCAAGTGGATTGACGAGTTTTTTTGCCATCCCTATCTATAGACAGATTAAAGGAATAAAGAATATAGAGCAAAGGCCAAAAGAAGAGGGATATGTAATTATCAAATTAATAAAGCATATGTGAGGACGTGGTGAGATTTGGTCCATGGGCGTTTTTGTTTCTAGTTCTCCTATCAACTTCTATCTGTTAATAGGAGAAAATATGAACTTCTGATTACTATCATCAGTTAATAAGAGGAGAATAATTAATTCTTAACAATAGCTTTTTTAATAGTAAGATTAAAATCTACTTCTCTCAGCTTTTAAGGTGCAGATTCTCGTATTGAACTACAAAATCGGTGATGGTCCATACAAGCACATTAGATTTGACAAAGTCAAAGTGTGGAGTCATGAAGGGAGGATGATATCCTGGCAATTTTGTTTTTTGTAAGTTTTGATGGTGTTGGTGCCATATCTCAAAGGCACTGCGTTACAAAACGTGTCCACTCTTTTAGATAAAAGAGGAATTATTTCAAGAGAAATAACACTTAAGATAAAGTTTTTCAAAAACTTATAAAAAATGATAAGAGAATGAATTACACTCATGCTGATTTTAAAATCTATGGTCTAAGAAAACTACATTTAAAATCATAAAGGTAGAAAAATAAGTAAAAACAAAACGAATACGTATGTTTCCGCACAATGAAATTTACATTCACGTATATAATAATAATGGATGATATATGTTATTAGGACAATAATTCAACGTAAAATCTTAAATCTACGTCATCCATCATTTATAAATAAGAGGCTCATCTCTAAAAAAAAAAAGATCTTTAACCTTTGAAAAATACCTCTTTTTCTTTCTTCTCTCGTTAATCAAAATCAAAGACTAACTTGGATATTAAAGAACTTTTTTTAACCACCAGATTTAAGACTAGTTGATCATTACAAGTTATTCATGAGTTACAAATACGCGTGGAGATAAAAATCTGACCCCTTGAAATGCACAGTAAAAAGGTTAACCCAAAAAAAGCCAAAAGCAGTTGCTAGTTGTCGACACCACACAAGTGCTTCCAAAAAATACTGTGCATTGTGGGCTTCTCAATAATAGTAAAGTCCCCCCAGAGGTACCGTATTGATAGTGAAGTTCACGAAAACGACCTTCATTTATAAGTTTCCAAGTGCTTCTTTGGTTCATTTGTGTGTGGCACCTAGTGAACCCATTATTGATCCAAATTATTGGTTATTTACTACTCTAGGCATCAGAATGATGATCTCGAATGTAAATTTTCCTATTATAACCTCTAATTTAGAGTGGCTTTAATACTCGCAACAACCTCCTAGCACGATAGTAAAGTGTTCTCTAATTATGGAAATATTTGTGTTTCTTTATATGTGATAAACACTCTCTTTAAGAATGAGTTACAAATTATAGTCTATAAATGACTTTGATTTAGATGGGTTTATAAAATTATTATGATACTCTTAGCGTCTTATTAGACCAAATGATATTCGAATTAAATTTATGATTATCTTAATTTCATCTCCATTGTTTGCATTACGTTTTAATTTTGTTTTGAGTGAGAGAAGATTTTCTTTGAAATATCTTGAAGAAAATCTTATCTCTAGCAAAATTATTATAAATTTAATTAAAGTTATCATAAAGTAGAGATAGATAACGAAACTAGTATTAATTTACGTAAAATTTTAATAAAATTTTTAAACAATTATCAGTAGGCTTTATTACATTCAAAAATATATTTCATAAATAAAAGGGGCATGTAGGCTTCCAAAATAAAAATGTTTAAAATTAAATTCCTGTACAAATGAGTGGTAGAACCCAAAAAAAATTGAATTTGTATTATTAATTATAAATTTAATTTTTTCCTTTCAAAATTTTTAATAATCTCTCATAAATTTGTAGAAAATTGATTAAAAAGAAAAAGGTTATCTTCAAATATCTCCACTCTATTAATCACATGTAACATATTTTTTGGGGCATGTTCGTTCTCTCACGGTCCACCAATCAAAAGGTTGTGATTTTTTGAGCCTACGTTGAGGAATACGTAGAAAATTGCCACCCTTATCAACGTACTCGCGTGTACTTGTCTTATAGCAAGGACAGGGTGCTTTCTGATAACGATGGGCCCTTGGATTTCCCTATCAACATAAATGAACGGTGGATAACGCCAACAATTTTGTATCTTCACTCTTAACGTCTAACCTTACGCTCCCAAGCGGCTTGCCAATGTAATCAGCGCCTCGGCACCCATGATCCAACGGTTTAGCATTCATAGGTCGTATTATAGTACTTGATCATAATATATACTTACTTTTCATTAATAAAATATAATTAAATTCTATTTAACTAATTTTAAGAACTCTTTCCTAAATTTTTAATATAATTGTACACGGGTTGGCTAGATCTGTTTTGTGAGGAGTAACTTCGTGCAGAAATTTTACAACTAATTTCTATTTAACTAAATCATTTCTGTAATAAAAAAAAAATCATTTCTGTATATATATTTGACTTGTGGCTCCTTATTTTATTATTTTATTAGTTTTTTTTTCTAAATTTTACAGTATACTGCATACAGGTTTGTGTCTGTTTATTTTCTTATTTTATTAATTATTTTTTTCCTGAATTTTGCAGACCTTGGAAAGAGTTTCCGAACGGACCCCGTTTGTCGTCACGTGGCGTGGCGTTGGCCGCACGCACGGAAGCTTTTGTCCTCTCCCGTTCTTTTTCTTTGTTTCTTTCTCGAAATAAAAAAAAAAGAAAAAGAAAAAATAAATTCCACTTATTTATTACGACCAAAATAATAATTAAAATAGAAACTCTTAAAAGACATAAATGATAATAAAACATATTAACGAATTAGTAATTAATTTGCCAATTTTTATCACATGGGTCCCACTTACCAGCTATCTTTCGGCCGATCACTTTGTCGTCTATCTTGTCCCCATTCACTGTTGTGCGCACTTTAGCATTTGTCGTTAACCTCTAGCTAATTTACGCCTCCCTTCTTATCACATCACTTCTCTCTCTCTCTCTCTGTTTTATTGCAGTTAGATTTTATAAATTTGTAGCAATTTTATAATATTTTTAGTAAGTGATTACTGCCACCTCATTACTTTTTTTCTGAAAAGATAGTGAATGAGAGCTGAAAAATTGGAAGTTTGTGGCTTTATTTAGCGCGATCCTAGTAGAGTGAATGAATATTTGATGATTTTGTGAAGTGGGGATTAAAGTATGTGAAAAACTGATGAAGTGGGCTGCTCTTTAAACAGGATCTGTGTTCAAAAGTTTTTGGCTTTATTGTTATTTTGGGATTTTGTTTTTTGGAGAACTAGTTCTGATGGCTGCAAGTGAAGAAGTGAACCTCAATGATTCCAAGGTGTGTTTTTCTTTTCCCTCGGAAAATTTACTTATTTTGTTCATTTTGTGATCTTTTTCGTTCAAAGTTTTGTTGAAAGATTTGAAACTCCTGATGGGTTTGCTGTCGGTATATGGATTTGATCAGTGTTTTGGTTTCTGAGAGTTGAAATTTTCTCTGATTTTGAGTCGGCCACTTGGGGGAAATGATGCATATGTCGATTTTTTGTACTGGTTTGTTGTTGTTATTGTTCCTTTTGTTTTTGGTTTTGATTTCCTGTCATAGGATGCTATGGTTGGTTTTAAGACTCTGGGTTGCCTAAAGTTTAGATTTTGCCCCATTGCTTCTACTTTTCTTCTCTTTTTATGCTGAAGTTGAAAAGTCAACAGTTCCGCTTCCAGTTTAAAGCTGTTTTCAGTAGGTTTTTGATAGATTTTGAAGATTATTTGAGGGTCTTATTAAAAACCAAAGAAAAAAAAAGGATTATTGGAGGGTTTGCTTATGAGTTTCTTTTACTATTGTTATCATCGTTATCACTTTTTATTTATTTATTTTTTTTGGGGGGATTTGATCAATTTAATTTGGAGGGCACCTTTGATTTGCATTTTTGGTTAGAGCCTTGACTTTTGCTTCTGTCCCTTCCATATTGGCATCTGCTCCTTGATTTTCTGCTATGTAATTAAAGTGTGTGATTGTTCATATCTGGGGTTTCTATAGCTCTTTTCTTTTATATTGTTTTCAGTTTCTTAACTTCTGTTTGGATAGCTACAAATCTTGGTAATATGTTGGCATGAAGTTGAAGTCTGATCCTGTGATTTTCTGTCTAGATGGTGGTTCCATTGCATACATGGGTTCTTATCTCTAATTTTAAGTTGGCTTACAATCTTCTTCGTCGTCCTGATGGCACTTTCAATCGCCACTTGGCAGAGTTCCTTGACCGGAAAGTCCCAGCAAATGCAAATCCTGTTGATGGTGTCTTTTCCTTTGATGTCATTGTTGACCGTGGCACCAACCTACTTTGCAGGATTTATCGACCTACAAATGGGGAAGAGCATCGGCCAAATATTGCCGAGCTGGAGAAGCCTGTGAGCTCTGAGGTTGTTGTGCCAGTAATAATTTTCTTCCATGGAGGAAGCTTTGCACACTCCTCGGCAAATAGTGCCATATATGATATCTTATGTCGCAGACTCGTCGGGACTTGTAAGGCTGTTGTGGTCTCTGTGAATTATAGGCGTGCACCTGAAAATCGATATCCTTGTGCTTATGATGATGGATGGACAGTTCTAAAGTGGGCTAAATCGAGATCATGGCTTCAAAGTAAGGACTCTAAAGCTCATATCTACTTGGCTGGGGATAGCTCTGGTGGCAACATAGTACACCATGTTGCTTTAAGAGCAGTAGAATCAGAAGTCGAAATATTGGGGAATATACTGCTCAATCCAATGTTTGGTGGGCAGGAGCGTACTGAATCTGAGAAGAGATTAGATGGAAAATATTTTGTCACTGTCCAAGATCGGGACTGGTATTGGAGAGCTTATCTTCCTGAAGGAGCAAATAGGGATCATCCGGCATGTAATCCATTTGGTCCAAAAGGTATAGATCTTGTAGGAGTGAAATTCCCTAAGAGTCTTGTTGTGGTAGCTGGTTTGGATCTCATTCAGGACTGGCAACTAGCTTACATGGAAGGGCTGAAGAAGGCTGGCCAAGATGTAAAACTTCTGTATCTGGAGCAGGCAACTATCGGGTTCTATTTCTTGCCTAATAACGGTCACTTCTACACAGTCATGGACGAGATAAGTAATTTTGTGAGTTCTAACTGTTGATATGCTTAACTTTTACCAATGGGCAGTCGACCACACAGAAGCTTTAGATTGCACTTGGGCTAATCAAAGGTTGTTTGCAGTTTATATAGTTGTCTAGTATTATGCTATTCTGTTTTACTAATTGTGGTGGTGTTCTACTATAAGGTGCCTGAGTCAAATTCTAGATATGATTAGACTAAGGCACTCGGTTATCAGGGCCAGAAAATTTAGTTCGGCAACTAGCTGGATGTGGATGTGTTCTGTTATACATGCAGTCATCTGAACGTGGGTGATATAGTTCAATGAAGCTTTAATGCAGCATGAACTGTTTGACTAAGTTTAGTAAACCCATAAAATTTGAGAGTGCTCGCTCTAGCTTCCAGCCACAATGGAGAGGAAGACTGAGTATTGGTATAACATTTGGTGGCCGATCAATTGGGTTCGGTCCCTGGCTCATATTATATAAGCTAATTTCAAGAACATGGATGGGAAATCTTCCGTGGTGTTGTGATCCTGTTATGTGTATACATGTATTAGTATATTTAAAGACGATCGTTTATCTGTTGTAACTGTTTTCATTTTCTTCTTTATTCGACTTCAATTCTGGTATTCTGTGCCTAATTTGTGCCTTACTGCTTGGTAACTGTAAATATAATAACATTGAGAAAATGTGGTAGTTTTGCTGTAGTCTTATGTCCATTGTTCACAGTTATATTGATATGCAACAGATTTTAAGGTAAACAACCTTGAAAACCATACTCTATATTATCATCAGCCCATTGGTTTCCTGCATCTCTACTGTTCTATTTTTGACGGAAGATTTGTGATCAGCTAAGATATATGTTTATTAGAGATAATAGGCTAATGGCATGGAGTACATTTATATAATAGTCATTTAGAAGTTGGGAAGAAGTTTTAATTCCTTGTCAACTTTAAAGGTATTGCCTTCCCCTCCATGGAATCCTGTGTTCAGATTAGCCTAAATTCAACCCCACAAAATGATTGGAACTTGGGAAGCAATTTTCGCTGGTCCATTTTGGCTGTGGATAGAGATTGATTTGGTTCAATCCTGTCAGTTCTTGAATGCGAGTAATCTGGAGCTTGGGATAGCACAAGATACAAAAATTGGCTTGTTTTGTTAGTGGTGGAACCAAAAGAATATAAATGATGGTTAGACTTTGGATGCATTTTAAGGGACCACTTAAGTAAACCACACATCTCTCTTGAGAACATGAATTTGCTATCAGAATGACAAAAGAACATTAGCATGGAGATAAAAGAAACAGCTAAGCTTTTGATTGAGACATTAACCATGTCTAATTTGAACCTTTGTGGACCAACTTAAGCATGATGTTAGCAACTTTTATGCTTCTAAGTAATCAGCAGAAATTGCTTGCACCATTGAACGCTAATGTGTACTAATGCAATGATGATTTCTTTCTCACAACAAACCTTATTTTTAGCTAGCTATACACGGACAATCTGTAGTCTGTTTAAAGGACAAATTGAATTGTTGCCATGGAATGTGAATTAGCTAGCAAGTTATCAGGTGACATTTTTGGCACTTATATTTGCCATTATAATGTACCATAGAAATCAAACAAAGGGCACAGCAATAAAATCTTGCCTCTGCCTATGCCACAACAGAAATTAAATGTACATAATGTGTGCATCTACAATGCCACAACAAAATATAACAGCACTTTCGATGATTTAAATTTTGACAATTTTGTGAATCATTGAACCATAAACAGGTATAAGAAGGGAAGTGAACATGGTGATGCAGGTGAAGTGCAATAAAATTGATGCTTCATTTATTGCATTCACCTAACATGAAATAATTAGGTCACAATTCATTAGCCTTAATCATATGCTTGACCCAAAAAAGAGACATGGAAATTGTAGAAAAAGTTCAAATGGAAATGATTACTTCAGAATCTAATTCTCATCAGCAGAATTAATAGGGACCATTATGTATGTACTAGTAGAACAGATACCTTATCCATGCATCATATTCCATTCTTACATAACAAAAACAATAACCATTTTGATCTAATCAACAATGCAAATGGAAATGCAAATAAATCCACATAGAACCAGTCAGAGCACGGAGTAAAATCAATAATTTATAACTGCAAATGAGCATATAAGAGAAAACGGGAACTGAGATTATGAATTGATGATGTTCATACTCATAAAGCAGTTCAAAGTTATCATCTTGAAATAGGATCCTCTCCTGATCTGAATTCTGATCCTATCATCTTATGCTGTAATTTCAGCATCATTCAAAAGACATTATTAGTGTTTAGAAGTTAAAAAACTATCAAAACAGCAATTGGTCAAGAAGTTCATGATCATCTAATTCTCGAATAGAGATTTCTTTGAATGAAAAAAACAGACAAATGAATCAAACTACTCAGCGGATTCTAGCAATATATGCAACAGAAGCTGCAGCAAAGATAGTTGTTGCAGAAGACACCACAGTCCAGAAGCTCTTCTTCTTCTGTGCCTCCACGGAGTTCTGCATTAACTCAACTCGATGCTTCATGTCTTCAACCAATTTCTCCCTGTTCCTAAAAGCATTCACAATTGCTTGGAACTCAGCCGCATATTGATCAGTTTCACCTTGCAGCTTCTTCTCATCAACAACCAGTTCTTGCTGTCCATCAATATCATTTTCGGATTGACATACCATAGCTGCAGTGTTCTTCAACATGCTCAAAGCTCGATCATAATTAAAACCAATTGATTCCATTTTAGCCCTCAAATCATCAGCATTTCGTTTTGCCTCCAAAAGATTCTTCTGCATCAATTCTTTCTCCTCTGCCAACAGTCCAATGTGACTCTCCATTTTCCTCCTTAGATCAACTAGAGTCTCACGCTCATTCCTAGTTTTTGCCAATTCTTCAACCTTCTCTTCAAACCTCTTTTCCATTTCTGATAATTTCAACCTCAAGTCCATGCCACTCTTTCTCTGCTCATCCAAATCCTTCCAAGCATTATCTCTCTCTAGAGTAGCTTGATCAAGAGCACTTTTATAATCTGCAAGTTCATTGACCAATTGTTTGCTTTTATCTTGTTGATCTCTACAAGACGCTTTTAGCTTAAAAACAACATCCCTCAATTCACCAATCTCCTTATGCAGCCCAGAAATCTCATTATCCTGGCAAACTTTCCTCTCCTCAATATCATTCTTCTCTCGAAGCAATTTTGCAATCTCTCCCTCCTTATCATCTAACACCACCACAGCCTTCTCCAACCTATGGGAGATCTCATCCTTCTCTTCTATCAGCCTCTCAATACTTTTCTGCTTCTCCCTTTCCTGATCCATCAAAGCTTTGATCTCCAAAACCATCTCTAGTTTCTCATCCATAGCCTCACTGCAACTATTTTCCAATTCAAGAATCTTTCCACACAAAACTTTCTCCTCCTTTTGCAAAGCCAAAACAATCTCATTCAATTTGTTTACTTCTTTCTCCAGCTCATCAATTTTCACTTTTTGCTCACTGTTCTGCATCTCAATTGCATTCTTTTCCTTCACAATCACTTTAATCTTTAGCTTCAAATCATCAGTTTCCTTTTCCAATCCAACCAATCTCTTCCCAAGCAAACCTTTTTCTTTCTTGAAAGCTTCAATATCTCCATCCCTCTCATTTTTCTCCTTCTTTAACCTTCCATAATCACTCTGTAGCACTAAAATCTCACTTCTCAAATTCCTCTCTTTTCCTTCCATTTCAATCAGTCTATCTTTCAACCTACTTGCCTCCTTAACTTGACAATCAAGTTCACCCTTCATCAAATCCTTCTCCCTACATGCCTGGCTCAATCTCTCCCTCTCATTTTCAATATTACCCATCAATCCACTAACTTCACTCTTCAAAGCGATAATCTCATTTTCCCTCTCATTCTTCTCTTCATCGAGCCCCTCACCCATTTCCTTCATCTGGGTCATCAGAAAAACACAAAACAAACCCTTCTCAATCTCCAAGCTGACTTTTTGGTCACTCTCACCACTCAACTCAGCCAAAAGCTCACTCTTTTCAACTCCAAACAGACTCAACTCAGCCTCTAAAGCCGCCTTGGCTTGACTCAAAGACTCAACCTGTTGCCTCTGTTCATGGCTCCTGTGAACAAGCAAATCGTTCAGGGATTTCAGACGCTTTATCTGCTCTGAAGGGTCCTCCATGGAGTTTCGGTGGGTTAGGGCTACGGTTTTGCCTTGAGTTAGGTTTTGGTTATTCTTTTGCTCTTGTGGGTTTGCTTCATTGGCGTCATTGGTCTTTTGGGTCGCTTTCTTTTTGGCCATTCTTGAGGTGGAGATGATGGGATTTCAGATTTCGAAGATTAGGGTTTTTGCTGGGGCGGGTTTGTTTTTATGGTGGGGAAATGCAGTTGTGATTTGTGAAGATAGAGAGACAGAGAGAGAGAGAGTTTAGAGAGAGAAAGTGGAGGGCTGTTTCAAGAATTCAAATATTGGGGCCCACAGTTTTAGGGATTTTTGGGACTTTGAAAGCCTTTAGGTACCTTAAAATATGGGATTTATTAATTGATCTTGTAATGGGAAATGGTTTTTCAAATAAATGTGGGTGGTCTGTCGGCGTTCTTGATAAAGAACATTTGGCCATTTATTGATAGGCATAGTGATAATAATTCATCCATCATTTATCTGTTTTTTGGGGCTAGAAGCCTAGAAATTGTTTAATTTTGTCTGTAATTTAAAATTATTTTTCAAGGTTTTGATATTATTTACATATTCAATAAAGAAGTTGTATTGTTTAATAGCACATTCGTTAGCTGAGCCTTGCCCTAGTCTTCATGATTTTTCTTATTGGGGTAAAAATTATCCTTTACTCATTGCAATTTTATTTTAATTATGTTTTAAATACAGAGGCTTTATTAAAGAGAAATGAAAATACAAAGGATAGAGGTAGTAATACAAATTAAGAAAATAGCTTACATTATTTAAAAAAATAGTTTTTTTTTTCTACTACAAACGAGAGGATAATTGGTAATATTTAAACATGAAAACTACAATACATTTATTTTTTTAGAAGAAAGGAAAAGATGGGACTTCGACCTTTAGTCTTTTTTTTTTTTAATTTTTTTTAAGATGACCTTCTATTTATTTAGAAAAGATATTAACTTCTAATTAGATATGTATATGAGTCTTTAATTATCATAATCAGATCCATTTCCAGAGGCAACTCAAAGGGCAGTTACTTCAAGCGTCAGCAGAAGTGAAATCATCTCTATAGTTAATTTTTAATTATTTCACTCGCATAAATATTTTGCTCCTGCGTTAACAGAGTTAGCTTTGAAAGTTTTTTTCTTTTAAAAGAAAACGAGTGAGTAAAGTTTAAATTACCTTTTTAATTCTCTATCTCTTTTAGAGTTAAAAACTCAAATGACCAACTATGTGAATATACTTAAAAAATCACTCGGTTATATCATAAGATGCTTTTGAAGTGTTTTGAATTTGTAATTTGACCAGCAAATTTTCAAATTGACGTATATTTCTGGGGGCCGGGGCAAGAGCTTGAATTTTACGTTCTATATATATATTTTTTTTAAAAATCATAACGTTTTATAAATTTATGATTTATATTTTTTCTTAAGATTAGATTTTAAAAATTGGACTAGGATTTTAAATTATAAACATATGTTATGAGTGGGTTATATATATGTAAAAATATGTATTATATATATATATATATATATATATATATAATATTTTTAAGCATTTCTCATGTTTTTTTAGATTCGGACTTTTTAAGTGAAATCTGAGCCTAGCTCGAGTATTTATAGAAGGTGCTCGGACAGAGGTTGAAACACCTGAACTCAGGTCGGGCAAACTTTCTTATCATCCCTAATTCTAGACAGTAATTTTATGGTGAATGAAATAGGCAGGCAGACTAATGCAATGGAACTCTTGATGCAGGTGACAAAACAAGTGACCTAAACAAAGCTTACAGGGTGTCCCAATTGAAAATGGCCTATACATTAATGACCAAGTACTTTTTCAAATTTAAACTGTTTTAATATAAAATTCACCATGAGATTGTACCTAGCCATTACATTGCAAAGAAAACTTATTTCATCCATTCATCTAACAAGAAGACAGAAAGTAACATGCCTATTCCAACAACAACATCTTCCTTAGGGGAAGATAGGAAACTGTTTACATAGTCTGGGACTGACTTTTATAAGGAAAACCCGGTCTGCTACTCTTTGTGCAGGATGCCGGCCTCCTCATAGTTCTTGACAGAATCGCGGATGCTCTCTTCTAGTGGCCTGTACTTCCATCCCAAATTCTGCAATTTTCCTGAACTCAGCCTTAACTCCTCATCCACCTTAGTGAAACTGTCATGATATGCATCAAATAACAAGAATACATGTTAAATTAGAAGCTGATGAAAGGAGTACAAAAGAAGTGCTGCAGCCGTCATACAATCACTTATTTTTCTTGTTTTGTTAGTACACATATATAGCTGATCTGTCGGGACTTACCTTTTAGAGTAATCATAGTTAGGATACATGCTCTTTATCTTCTCCGCCAATGCCTGCATTCTGATTGTGAATGAAGTACATATATACCTTCCTTTTGCTTCAGGCTTCTCATATAGTAGCAAAATAGCATCAGCCACATCGCGCACATCTACCAAGGGTCGATCTTCATCTTCCAGTGGTTCAGTTCTATCTAACATTATCCATGTCAAATCTCAGAATTAATGGTAAACATCAACCAAGCAAACAAAATGCATCCTAAGCATGACACAGAATATCGTGGAGCCCCAAATTCCTTGGATGCTTAGTTACAAATGCCTCAGAAACGTCCTAGGTGCAATGATATAACAAGCTAATGTTGATAGCATCTTTCGAATTCACAGTGTGGGAATTTGTATTTTGCATCTATATAGACGTACTCCCTGGTTTAAAACTAGTGTCCTTTCTAACATGTAGGAATGAGATGGTGTTGTAAAGAAGAAACCTTTGAGAAATCCTAGAAGCAGTAAGCTACTGGTATTTATTGTTGGCTGCAGCATTGGCCCAATAACAATTGATGGACAAACCGTCACAATGTCAAGTTCACCCCTCTTAGCATACTCCAAAGCCTGAATCTCTGCTATTGTTTTCGCCAGGCAATAATAGTTCTGGGATTTACAAGAGCTCAGGTATATTAATGAAAGCAATCTTTTGACAAAATTCTATAAGTCCATGATATGAAAGCTAATGAAATTTTTGTTAATTGGATACCTCAGTTGCCTTGCAGAATTCCTCATCAGACCAACATTCCTCATCCATGACCTGACCCTTTGGCCAATTTGGATTCAGCATAACAGCTCCAATAGATGACACTACCACAACCCTCTTTACTTTTGCCTTCACACATGAATTGAGAACATTCTTTGTCCCAACAACAGCTGGGTCAATCAGTTGTACCTGCACAAAAGATTTTTATTAGACTCAAGCCAGAGAGAATTAGCTTTGCATGTTTTTATCGAACAAAAATTCCTTCATCCTAATCGTAAGTTGACCAAACTTCAATAGGCAAAAACAGTAAATTAAGTGACTAAAAATCATGCCTCAGGATTAGGAACTTTGCCAACTGGAACAGGGCATGCAACGTGGAAAACCCCAGTACAGCCAGCCGTAGCAGCACAAAGAGCTTCATAGTCAAGCAAGTCTGTTTTGAATAGCTGCAAATTCTCTGAAGCACCTTCTAATTTCTTCAAATGAGCATTCTTTTCATCACCTGAAGATAGAATATTTTATTTAAAAAAAGAAAAAGAAAATTCCAAGTAGGTCCATTGAAATAGCTAACAACACAAACAGAAACAGAATTATTTATGAATCTTTTGATACCAAGAAAGAAACTTACATGGGTCTCTTACAGTTCCGTGGACCATGTAGCCCTTCAAAAGCAGATACTTGACAAGCCATGAAGCTATGTAGCCTCCAGCACCAGTCACGCACACTCTCTCCTTATCTTCTCCGCTCATCTCTAATCTCACTTCCAGTTCTTGCCAAGCATTTCAATATGTTCTAAGAGTCAACAGAGTGCTTTCAGTGCCCAAATGGACATGCAGATTATGATATAAATATAAAATTAAATTGTCAGTTTGGCGATACCATCTAGCCGCTTGTTTTGATTTGGTCTCGACACAAACCTCGTTTTGTTAAAGAGAAAAGCTGACATCAAACATATGAGTTTTGTATTTCTTTCTTGGCTGCATTCCGATTAGTAATTTTTTTTTTTTTTTTTTAAATTTATAGTTGGTAAATCTACACTACCGCATATATTTTTAAAACTAATGGTAATGGAACCAACAAAGTGTTAGCTCCACTGGCAATGGAGTCCCCTTAAGTGGCTTGACTGGGTTTGCTCCCCAGTTCGAGTCGTAGGGAAGTCGTATTTGTTGGGAGAACTTGTGCCTTCCGGTTCGAGCGGGGACTTCTAGTCTGAGTTGTGGTACGGGCTTAAAGGTACCTCCCACAGTTGGGGCCCTCCCCAAGATACCTCGTGATTAATATAAAAAAAAAAAAAAAAACTAATGGTAATGGAATGGTCACAAGGGCAAGATAAATGCTCTTTCCAAGGAAGAAAAAACCAATAACTTCAATATTTTACTTCTAGTCATTGTTGCAGCAGCTAATTGTGATACCAAAAACTTCACCAAAGGTATCATTTCTACTGCTATTGGTTTTGTCAAGATAAAGTAGCATAAATATCTGAAACTGAAAGAGAAAATTTTATTGATGAAAGATGAAAAAGTAATCAGATGGGCTTGCTTTCAAAGGACACATTATGTAAGCTCAATTCATCCTCTCTAGGAACTAGAAGTGTCCCCACAGCAGACCAGAGTCATATGTCCATGTCGTTTAACAATCCATGACATACATCTCTTAGTTTATAGGAGCCTGAGGCTGAGCCTGAGAGTGAATATCAAACACAATCCGACTCCGGTTTTAAAGATCGTCTCTTTCTCAGATATTCAAAATTGCGCCTATCACAAGAATTATTTTAAGAAATTTCTGTACACTTTCATGAATATTCTTTAGGAAATAATGGTCCGTCCCTTTTGGGTTCCGGAGGATTCCCTCGTCAGCATAGGTTAAAGCAAAAACCAAATTTCATTGTGCTGCCGGCTACGGGATAAACTTTAAAAAGTGTCAAGATGGATAAGAAGGAATCAAGATTAGAAAAAGCAGCCCCCAGGCCCAGGCACCTCTTCTTTTGCTTTAAGCGTCAATCTCCTTTTAGATGTTAAATTTTCGGTTTATTATCATTTCACTACTTCAAAAATTAAAAAATATCAAATGACTATAAAAAATATTATATCCTATCATTTTGCTACTATATCTTTATAAAAATATCATTTTATTATTTTTCTGTTACAACAAATATCATTTTATTACTTTTCCGTTACAATCGTTAGTTGACCAGTTAGTTGACTAACAAAATACTAAATTTACCCTTCATGATTAAAAAAAAATATAATTGAATCTTATTTACAAAATCAGCTCTTCTACGTTTATTCGATCATCCAAGTTTCATTTCCAACATTAGAATATAAAAATGAAATTATTAATAAGATAAATTTACAATATATTTATTAAAATGGATACAAATAACAATATGATTTTTTTTGCTGCAATTATGATATATGAATTATAAATTTATTTTATTAATAAATTTATTTTTATATCTTAATGTTGGAAATGAAACTTGGATGATCGAATGAATGTGAAAGATTTTGTAAATACGCTTTAAGTTTTTTTTTTTTAATTATGAAGGGTAAAATTAGTATTTTGTTAGTCAACTAACTGATCAACTAACAATTGTAACGAAAAAGTAATAAAATAATATTTTTATAAAGATATAATAGAAAAATATAAGGAACAATACTTTTTGTAGTCATTTGATATTTTTTAATTTTTGAAGTAGTGAAATGATAATAACCCTAAATTTTCTTATGACAACAAATGTGTATTATTAGCGAGTTAAACAAATATTAAAGCGTCCAAGCTTTGAAGGGACACATTTATAAGCCTAATTTTGACATTCATGTCCCAAATTTATCATCCTAGAGGCTAGAACTACATGCTAAGCGTCATACATAACTATCATATCCATTGCAGAAAGGCAAAAGGCAATGATAGATATTTTCTCAACAAATCAATGACCATGAGACTTGAATCAATACCAGTCATTAAATTTATCTTATCACTAAACAGATAAAATTTTGGAAAGATAAATGTAAACATCACTAAACAGATAAAATGTTGGAATGATAGATGTAAACATCTACTCTTAATCCAAAATTCCAGCTTTCTTGTAGCTCTCAATGGAATCGATGAGAGTTTCCTCCAAAGGGCGAAAACTCCAACCCAGCCTCTGCAATTTCTCCGAACTCATCGTGACGTCCTCCCTTCCCTCAGTGAAGCTGTAGCACGCAAGCAATTTCATTTACAAATCACCAGAAATAATGCAAAAAAAATGCAAAAGGTTGATACTGATACTTCAAAAGTCACAATGGTACAGTTACCCAAGGCTTACTTTTTAGGATAGTTGTAGTTAGGATACAAACTCTTCAGTTTATCAAACAGGTCGCGTTCTCTAATCAAGTGTGCAGTGCATATATATCTCCCTTCTGCCTCAGCCTTTTCATATGCCAAAAGCAATGCCTCAGCTACATCACGCACATCAACTATCATCCGAAGCCTGTTTTCCAATGATTCATAACCTTCTGTGTAGACAGACAATAGAGACTGCTTGTTAGAATTCAGATATGCATATAAGAATTGGAAGACTCCAGTACCAACGGCAACTAGACAAGCAGCCGAGAAATTCTCTTTATCATCACATGCACTAACACGAACAACAGAACTCAGTTTGTTGCCTATCCAAAACTACTAATGATCCACAAGCCACACTCAAATGTCCAAATACAACTTGCAAGTTGCAGCTCTACAAAACTAAAAAAAGAAAAACATTGCATTGGCCACATACCTTTCAATCGCTTAATGAGAACTAAGCTACTTGAATTCACGTTGGACTGCAGAAGAGGCCCCCAAATAAGGTTAGGACAAACGGTTACAACATCAAGCCCAGTTCTTTTTGCAAACTCCAGAGCTTCACTTTCTGCTTCGGTTTTTGAAAGACAGTACCAGTTCTGGTAAAAACATAAAAATCAGCATTCAGTGCATACTACAAAGAACATTTGCTGCACTGGTCACATTTAAAAATTAATTTGAGGTTAATAAGAACAACCGGCAAGGCTATAAATTTGATATAGAGCTGAATACGGGAATTAGTTACATTCGTTGTTCTGCAGTATTCCTTATCAGACCAACAAGTCTCATCCATAATTTGGCCCTTGGGCCATCTGGGGTTCAGGCCAACAGCAGCTCCAGAAGACACTACAATAACTCGCTTAACTTTTGCCTCAAGACATGCTTTGAGCACATTGAGTGTGCCCTTTACAGCCGGCTCAATCAGTTCCACCTACGATAGACCATCGAACACTGTCACATATACCATTGTATATCATTAAAATGTAAACAAAACAAAATTTAGGCATGCTTGCTTGCCTCAGGATTTGGAACACTGGATGATGGAACAGGGCTAGCAACATGGAATACACCGTTGCATCCAACAATGGCAGATGTTTGGGAGAAATACGTCGACGAGACCAGGCGTGGTGAGCAGATATCTGATAGCAGAGTTCCGCGAACCGGTGTGTTCCGTAAAAGCCTGGTGCGCGGAGGAACAGGAGCAGAAGTATCCCGCTCGTCCACGAGCACGTCATCCGCGAGGCTAATTTCCCGTAAGAGGCATAAGGTCATTCCGGCTAGAGGTCGAGAGGCGAGGAGACCCGGTCGACGGCAGTTGGCAAGACATGCTCCCCAGCCCGAGATTCTAGGCACGACAGCCACGCTTTCCCCAGAACCGTGGCGTAACACGCAAAATCTCACGGAACCACGACAGCCACGCTTTCCCCAGAACCGTGGCGTAACACGCAAGATCTCACAGAACCACGACAGCCACGCTTTCCCCAGAACCGTGGCGTAACACGCGAGATCCCACGTTTGCCCATAACGCAGCAGTCAGAGTCCCATACTGTCTCGAAAAAAGCGGAAAACTGGGATTCAGGGGAGGCCTATAAAAAGATAGCCAACGAAGGTAAAAGGGTTAGCATTTTTAAGATTAGAAAAGAAATAAAAAAAAAAGCCATAAGATCTGTGGCAAGCGTTCCCTGAACCTTCATATCTGACTTGAGCGTCGGAGGGTTTGTGCCGGGAAAACAACCGGCGTACTCTGACTTGTCTGTGTGCGCAGGAACCTCTGGAGAAGAAGCCTCACGAGGAGACCTCCTGGTCGTGAAGAAGTTGATCGGGCAGAGATCCTGGTCGTAGAACGAGGAGAACCGGAATCCCGCATCAACATTTTGGCGCCGTCTGTGGGGAACAGAGCAAAAAGCTTTTGTTGATAGCAAGAGGAGGGGCAAAGCAAGTGAAAAGCAATGGAGACAGGAGGAAGTAGTGGACAAGGGGGTGATAGGAGGCCTAACGATTCCGTGACGCTGAGGGAGATAGTCAGTGAAGCACGGGAAAAAGTCATGTTCGACCGGATGGAACGGATGGAAAAGCAGATGGAGACCTTGACAACCATCCTAGATGAGCTGCGGAGCGAGCGAAGTATAATCCAAGAGGGAAGGGGGAGAGGCGGTGGAGTGGCACCAGGTCCCGATAGTGCGGGGAGAAGTCAAACCACCGGGAGATTTGGTGGTGAGAGAGGTAACGTACCTCTGCGGGGAGAATTTCATAGAGAAAGAGAGCGGTCCCCGGCAAGGCAGACTGGCGACGAGGACGATGAAGTGGTGAATGCAGAGGAAACGGAGTTGAGGCAACACTTGCATGATGTAGAGCAAGAGCGGGATCAAGTTGCAGCACGTGACCCTGGTCGTGCAGTGCAGCTGGAGGAGGAAGTGCGCAGACTGGCGTAGATAATCGACGAC
Organism: Citrus x clementina; assembly: GCF_000493195.1. Classification (NCBI taxonomy): domain Eukaryota; kingdom Viridiplantae; phylum Streptophyta; class Magnoliopsida; order Sapindales; family Rutaceae; genus Citrus; species Citrus x clementina. The sequence goes on along the minus strand of NW_006262201.1, from coordinate 32,287,452 downwards.
ATGCAAGGAAGGAACAGAGCCCCTGGTTGGAGGATAATGCTAGACGGAGAATCACCGCTCGCAGCAGAGATCATGAGGGCAGTTATTCCGAGAGATTTCCGCCTCCCAGACCTCAGATACTCGGGAAGAACTGATCCGTTGGTGCACATAGAGCGCTTCAACGACATAACTGGGGTACAAGGATTATCTCAATCCCAAAGGTGCAGAGTGTTCCCACTATCCCTTGAGGGACGTGCACGAGAATGGTACAGGAAACTTCCTCGGGGCAGCATTAAAACCTTCGAGCAGATATGCCAGGAATTCGCGGAGCAGTTCAGTGGGGCAATGGCGCCGGAAGATGACATGATGGAGCTGAAAAGCATGAAACAGGGGGAGCAAGAAACCCTTCGGGAATTCATCAAGAGGTTTCATCGGGCTGTCCTCGACTTGGGAGCCTTCAACCACCCTCAGGCGTTAAGGGGATTGAAAGAAGGGGTGAAGATAGGAAGGCTGTGGTACAATTTGAGAAGCCCAGCTATTCAAGCGTATGCAGCCGCATACGAACAGGCTAAGAGAGACATCGAGATTGAAGAGGAGAAGGCTGCACGGATTAAGACAGACCAGTTAGAAGGGTTGGGGAGGAAAGAGAAGAAAGCATTACCGGGGAATGGGCCGATCAGGAGGAGGGACCACCAGCCCTCCGGTAGCGGAGCAGGAGGTCGGGTAGCCGCTTACCATTCTCATCAAAGGCCACCACAGTATCAGCGCAGCAGGGCGCAACCTCCTCGTTCCCCAGTTAGGGAGCCTTGGAGAAGACATGAGTCGGCATCTGGTGGTCTCCATCAACACCCCCACGGTAGCAGAGCGAGCAGACCAGAAGTACTTCCACCGCCCCCAACTCAGAGCGGGGCAAACAGAGAAAGAGCAGTGCACCTGATCGACCAGAACCCGAACTATGGGCGGTACACTTCCTTGAAGATGTCCCTGGATGAGGTGTACGAGGCCATAAAGGATCGAGGGCTGCTGCACCTCCCTACACCAATAACAAAGCTACCCAACAGGAGGGATAGAGGGCGTTATTGTAAGTTCCATGGCACCCATGGCCATACCACAGCAGAGTGTAGAGATCTCAAGACCCAGGTCGAAGATTTGGTGAGAAATCGGTACCTGGACGAGTTTATGGATGGGACTTTCCCGATGGGGGCCGCAACAGGTGAAGGGGAGCAGAGTGGCGGAAACGTGAGGCACGAGCAGCCTGCAGTAAGGGTGATCGCCGGGGGCCCGACATTGGCCGGAGATTCCAACAGATCGAGAAAAAATTATGCTAGGTACGCCATGACCAGTAAAGAGGTGCTCCTCAACACCCCAGCAGCCAAACGAGCAAGGGTCAGGCAAGTGCCAATCATGTGGACGGATGAGGATGAGGAAGGGATTCTATACCCCCACGAGGATGCTTTAGTCATCAAGGCTACTGTCGCTAGCAAGAAGTTTGACCGGATACTGATTGATACAGGGAGCTCAGTTGATGTGTTATTTAAGTCAACCCTGGAAGAGATGGGAATAGCCGACCGGAAGTTGGAATACACCAATACCTCCTTGAAGGGGTTCGGAGGAGGGAAGCTGGTCCCTCTGGGCGTGGTCGAGCTGCCTATCACAATTGGGAGCCCCCCGACAGAAAGAACAATGATACTGGACTTTGTCGTAGTGGATGAGGAAGGTCCTTACCAGATGATCTTAGGTCGGCCATTTTTAAGGATGAGCAAAGCGGTGTTGTCCAACCATTATCTGGCCCTGAAGTACCGGGTGAATGGGGTAGTAGGAGTGGTACGAGGAGACCAGAGGATCGCAAGAAGCTGCTACTCCTCGGCAGCAAGGGAAGCAATGCAGATAACATCCCTCGATACCCGAGTGGAAAGCAGGAAGGGCAGACAAGAACCTGTAGAGGATCTGGAAACAGTGAGCCTGGGACCAGAGAACCCGGAAAAGACGATCAGAATCGGGTCGAGACTTAGGGGAGGGCAAAAGCAGGAGTTGGTGAAATGCTTACAGGCTCATGCTGATGTGTTTGCTTGGACACATGAAGACATGCCAGGGATTGACCCTGAGGTAGCATGTCATAAGCTGGCAATAAAGAAAGGTGCTCGGGCAGTAAGGCAGAAGAGGAGGTGCTTCAACCAGGAGAGGTATGAGGCTATAAATGGCGAGGTGGAGAAGCTCTTGAGAGCAGGGTTCATTCGAGAAGTCAGTTACCCTGAGTGGATATCGAATGTGGTGTTGGTAAAGAAGGCAAACGGCGAGTGGAGGATGTGTGTGGATTTCACAGACCTCAATCAGGCGTGCCCAAAAGACAGCTTCCCTTTACCAAAGATCGATCAGCTGGTAGATTCAACGGCTGGACATGGTCTGCTCAGCTTCATGGACGCGTTCTCGGGATACAACCAGATCCCCATGTACGGGCAGGATGAGGAGAGCACGGCTTTCATCACTAACCAAGGTTTGTTCTGTTACAGGGTAATGCCATTCGGTCTCAAAAATGCGGGGGCCACCTATCAAAGGCTGGTTAACAAAGTCTTTAAGCCGTTGATTGGGAAAACCATGGAGGTGTACGTGGATGACATGATCACCAAGTCCAAAATCCCGGAGGAACATGTCAGACACCTCGAGGAGACATTCGAGCTTTTGAGGAAGTATAAGATGAAGCTCAACCCGGAGAAGTGTGCTTTTGGGGTCGAGTCAGGGAAATTCCTTGGATTCATGGTGAGCCATAGGGGGATTGAAGCAAATCCCGAGAAAATCCAGGCGATTGTGCAAATGACGTCTCCTCATAACCTGAAGGAGATGCAGAGCCTCACGGGGAGGTTGGCGGCGTTGAGCAGATTCATATCCAAGGCTACAGATAAGTGTCAGCCATTCTTTCAAGTAATAAGGAGGGGAAAGAAAACAGAATGGACCCCAGAATGCGAGGAAGCCTTGCGGAACTTGAAGCAATACTTGCAGCAAGCTCCGCTGCTGTCCACACCGAGGGATGGGGACATGTTGTATCTGTATTTGGCGGTATCGGATCGGGCCGTCAGTTCTGTTCTGGTGAGAGAGGAAGAAGGAGTTCAGTATCCGATATACTACACCAGCAAGGCCCTGCTCGATGCTGAGACCAGATACCCACCGTTGGAAAAATGGGCACTTGCCCTTGTGGTTGCTGCTCGGAAGTTGAGGCCATATTTTCAAGCATTCCCGGTCTCGGTAATAACAAACCAGCCATTGCGTCAAACTCTGCACAAGCCAGATGCCTCTGGTCGGCTCGTCAAGTGGGCTGTAGAGCTGAGCGAGTTCGACATAGACTATAAACCCCGCGCAGCGATAAAAGCCCAGGCAATGGCTGATTTCGTAGCCGAATTCACAGAGCCCGAAGTATGCTTAGATCAACAAGATGCAGATATAGGCAATGATGAAACTCAAGTATGGCAGATGTCTGTGGATGGGTCATCAGGGGAGCGGGGTTCGGGAGCAGGGATTGTCTTGGAAGGCCCAGAGGGGGAGGAGATCTCTTATGCTGTAAAGTTGGAGTTTGCAGCCACGAATAACCAGGCAGAGTATGAAGCCTTGATAGCAGGTCTGGAATTGGCTAAGGCCGTGAAAGCAGACAGAGTTAAGATCAGAACTGATTCCCAGCTGGTTGCAAATCATGTCAGTGAAAGATTCCAACCAAGAGGGGAGAAGATGGAGCAGTACCTGAAGATAGTCAGGCAGATGATGGGGAAGTTTGAAGCAGTGGAGGTGATACAAATCCCCAGGGAGCAGAATAGTCGAGCAGACATTTTGGCTAGGATGGCAGCAGTAGCCGACCCAAAAATGCCAAAGTCGGTTCCTCTGGAGGTGAAGTCCAGCCCAAGTATTGATCAGAATTTGGGGGTGTTGCGGATAGAACAAAAATGCTCGTGGAGGGATCCGATAGTTTCATACCTTAGGGACGGGGTATTACCACCAGATAAGGTGCGAGCTCGCAAGCTTAGAGCCCAGGCATCGAGATACACGATGATTGATGGGGTACTGTATCGGCGAGGATATACACTACCGTTCCTTCGGTGTTTGGATGAGGACGACGCGGATTACGTACTGAGAGAAGTACACGAAGGAATTTGCGGAAACCATTCTGGTGGGAGGTCCCTGGCCCACAAGGTTCTAAGGCAGGGATATTTCTGGCCGACAATGCACCAGGATGCGCAAGAGAAGACCAGGAGTTGTGTAAGCTGCCAGAGTTTTGCAAATTTCTCTAACCAACCACCAGAGAAGCTCACCTCCATGACCTCCCCCTGGCCATTTGCTCAATGGGGAATTGATCTGATCGGCCCATTGCCAAAGGCACGGGGAGCAGCAACACATGCAATAGTTGCTATCGATTACTTCACGAAGTGGATAGAGGTAGAAGCCCTTAGCAGGATCACAGAGAAGAAAACAACGGACTTCGTGTGGAGAAACCTGGTCTGTCGATACGGGATCCCTTATGCCTTGGTAACGGATAATGGCAGGCAGTTCGATAATCACAGCTTCAGGGATTTCTGCCAGAACCTCGGGATAGAGCTGAAGTATTGCTCGCCTGCTCACCCTCAATCGAACGGACAAGTAGAAGCAGCCAACAAGACCATCAAGAGGCTCTTGAAAACCAGGTTTGGAGCAAAAAAGGGTGCGTGGGTTGACGAGCTGTCAGGTGTGCTATGGGCATACAGAACAACCCACAAAACAGAAACTGGGGAGACACCGTTCGCTTTGGCTTTCGGACATGAAGCGGTCGTGCCGGCTGAGATAGGAACGACCACACACCGGACAAATCATTTCAATGAGCAGGAGAACGACGAGCAGATATGTTTGAATCTTGATCTGCTAACGGAAAGGAGAGAGCAAGCAGCCGAGCGATCGGTCATTTACCAACAGAGGGTTGCTCGGTATTATAACCAGAAGGTGAACATACGGCAATTCAGGGTCGGAGACTGGGTACTGAGAAGAGTGAATCAGAGCACCAAAGACTCGACTCAAGGAGTGCTGGGACCGAATTGGGAAGGGCCATATAGAGTCAAGCAGATAGCGGGACCTGGAGCTTACAAGCTGGTTCGCACGGACGGCCACGAGGTGAAACGCCCATGGAACGCAGCACACCTCCGAAAATACTTCCAGTAAGACTTGTTCACATGTGAAAACTATTTTTGCTCATGTTCATTACCGTTTATCTTTCACACTTATTGTCCAAACAATCTCATGTAAGTCGAATCTTGCCATTAATGGAACGTCGAGGAATTTCTTTCGCTTGAAACCGAGAAAGTTGCCTAAGGCATGCAAAGGCTCGACAAAGTCTCAAAGCCTGTCTTATGGCGAGACAGAAGCCAAGCATGCCAGGATCTGCTCGGCCACGAGAAGGCGAGCAGAATCCCAATCCCCGAAGAAATGCCTAAGGCATGCAAAGGCTCGACAAAGTCTCAAAGCCTGTCTTATGGCGAGACAGAAGCCAAGCATGCCAGGATCTGCTCGGCCACGAGAAGGCGAGCAGAATCCCAATCCTTGAAGAAATGCCTAAGGCATGCAAAGGCTCGACAAAGTCTCAAAGCCTGTCTTATGGCGAGACAGAAGCCAAGCATGCCAGGATCTGCTCGGCCACGAGAAGGCGAGCAGAATCCCAATCCTCGAAGAAATGCCTAAGGCATGCAAAGGCTCGACAAAGTCTCAAAGCCTGTCTTATGGCGAGACAGAAGCCAAGCATGCCAAGATCTGCTCGGCCACGAGAAGGCGAGCAGAATCCCAATCCTCGAAGAAATGCCTAAGGCATGCAAAGGCTCGACAAAGTCTCAAAGCCTGTCTTATGGCGAGACAGAAGCCAAGCATGCCAGGATCTGCTCGGCCACGAGAAGGCGAGCAGAATCCCAATCCTTGAAGAAATGCCTAAGGCATGCAAAGGCTCGACAAAGTCTCAAAGCCTGTTTTATGGCGAGGCAGAAGCCAAGCATGCCAGGATCTGCTCGACCACTAGAATGCGAGCAGACTCCAAAGCATTCGAAGAAATGCCTAAGGCATGCAAAGACTCACCAAGTCTCAAAGCCTGTTTTATGGCGAGACAGAAGCCGAGCGTGCCAGGATCTGCTCGACCGCGCGAAGGCGAGCCGAATCCCAGGCATTGAAGAATCTCCAAAGGCATGTGGCAAAACCATGAGCCAAGCCGGAACCTGCTCGTCTAGACAGACACAAGCAGATTCTCAACCGAAAATTAATCCATAATTACAACACAAGAAAGTAATCAAAAACCATTTTTATTAATTTGTTAATAATTAACAGAGGGGACAATCTCAATGAACATTGTTCATTACAATACAAGAAATATATCAAGAAGATGATGGACCAGTAAGCCCGGCAGCATCGGTTGGCTGGACCTCCTCAGGTGCTGGAGGGGTATCACCAGTTGCGTCCGGGGGGGTACTCGCCTCGCCGACCTCAGCAGGGACTGCACGAGCAGGAGAGTCTTCCTCCTCAATCACGATCGGCTCTACCCCATCGGCATCTTCCTTAGCCGCCTCCTCGTCCATGTGTTGAGCAACACCAGCTGCAAGGTCATCCATCTTCAGATCAGGGTGTTGCTTCCCGAGGACGGCCATGATGCAACGATAGGAATGCCGAAGGCCCTGGTCGTACTGGTTGTCAGCCTCCCTCTCCAAGTTCTCGACCTGAGCTCGGTGGGAGTCGCGGAGAGATTCGAGCTGAGCCTCATACGTAGCCTTCTGCCTTTGCAGATCCTCCTTGACCTTGGTAAGCTCCTCCTCGAGGGAAATGGCTTTTGCTTGAGCAAGTGATTCTTGCTCTATCAGCTTCAGATTCTCGAGATTCAGCTCCCCTGCTTTCTTCTCGGCAACGTCAGCCCTGGTCGTCGCCAATTGAATATCCTCCTTCATCTTCCGGTCGTAGCGGCCAACCTTAGCCTTGTAATAGGTGGTCAGGCAGCTGAGGTGGAAAGCGCTATGCTGCATGGCCCCCACCAGCTCACCCAAGGTGCGGCCGTCAAAGTCCTCCAGGTCCTTCTTGCTCACGAGTTTAGTTAACTCATTGAGGTAGGGGACCAGATGTTCTGCTCGGCTGTCAGGTAAGCGAGACCGAGGCCCGACAGGAGGAGAAGAAGAAGCAGGATCTGTGCCTGCTCCACTAGCTTCCCCGACTTTTACAGGAGCAGGAGGTAAAGTCTTCAAGGGTGGGACCTGCTGCACGATGTTGGCCCGCTTTGCAGCAGGGGCATCCTTACTCTGGTCCCTCTTCGTGGTTGGAGGTCGGGAACGTTTTCGGGTCAGAGCCCCAATCACAGCGTCCTCCATCCTATGGCCAGGAAGTATCAAGCGAGACTCGAGCAAGTTGTATGTAGTTAACAGTTCTCGGCTCGAGCAGGAATTGGCTAGTACAGCCTCGACCCGTTTAAGCTGGTCAGGTTCGAGCGGGAAGTGGACACCCCAAGAAACTACAACACAAACAGACACTTGGTTAGAGACAAGCCAATAAAGCAAGAACAATTATGAACGCAAGGCATCTAGAGCGAGCAGGCAACCTGGGACCGTGAAACGGGGTGGGACGCGACAATCCTTCCCGTCTATTTGTGCAATTTGACCCCAAGGACCCCCAGCAAAAAAGAATTTCCTCTTCCAAGCCCCACCACCATCGGTTGGAAGATCGGTTATGGGTTTTCGGCTCTTGGTGCTAGATTGGAAGTAGTACCAGCCGGCATCTTTTGGGCTGCTCTTTAGCTGGTACAAGTGCTTCACCTCATCAACCGTGGGCTCGCTTTGGCAACATCTGTCCCACAATATGAACAGACCAGAGAGCACTCTCCACCCATTGGGATTCAGCTGACTAGGAGCTAGATTTAGCCCGTTAAGTATCCGGGCAAAGTAGGGTTGCAAGGGACACCTCAGCCCGTACTTAAAGCTCTCTAGAAACAGGGTAACGTACCCCTTAGGAGGCCGGCTGGGAGCATCCTTCTTTCCTGGGACCTTGAGAGGTATCTTACCAGGAATGCTATACCTAAGCCGGAGGTCATTGAGCTCGTCAAACAAGGTCGTGCACGTCATGTAATCAATGGCATAATCGCGCGACAAGGCTCTGCCTCCTACTGTACCCCGTCCTTCTGGTCGTGATGTTCCAGATGGAGACACCTCACCAGAGTCACCTTCCCCATTCTCACTTAAGGTGTCCTCAGAGCCAGAAGGTCCCTCCTCACCATTGCTTCCGCTCGTGGAGGTTGTTTGGGGGGACATCCTCCTAGCACTAGTCCCGACACTAAACCTAATGGGTTCTAAGGGGATCCCGGGGTCAAAAGCAGGATCAGTGAGCAGACCAGGCAGGAAACTTAGTTCGTCGTCATCAATCTCAACGACTTTCTCCTTACCTTTCGACATTCCCTAAGCTCTAACCACAACACCACCAACTACTACCCAAACAGAAGAGAAGAGAAATTATCTACAACTATCCGAGACCAAGGAGATAGAAGAAATACCTGAAGTAATGGTTCAGTCGGTAAAAGTCAGAGATGGAGGCCTTTTATGCCGGAACTTCTTTGCCGGAGAGACAGAGACGGAGACGGAGTGAAGGATGAATATGCCGTTCGAGAGGATTCGGTTTTCCTAATGAGGACGGACTCTTGGGTTGCCAGCATTTAACGGCGCCGAATCCCGAGGGTCTCATAACCGTCATTTTGAAATTCAAATGGAGGGGGGGATTTCTGCCACGTCACCTCGTCCGCAATTAAATGCGACATGACCCTTGGCAGCCTTTTCCAAACCCACGCGGGCGAGTACTAACGAGTTTCTACTGCTGGTCCACTACATTACCCAACACCAGAAACTGGGGGACCGGTGTTTGGGAGAAATACGTCGACGAGACCAGGCGTGGTGAGCAGATATCTGATAGCAGAGTTCCGCGAACCGGTGTGTTCCGTAAAAGCCTGGTGCGCGGAGGAACAGGAGCAGAAGTATCCCGCTCGTCCACGAGCACGTCATCCGCGAGGCCAATTTCCCGTAAGAGGCATAAGGTCATTCCGGCTAGAGGTCGAGAGGCGAGGAGACCCGGTCGACGGCAGTTGGCAAGACATGCTCCCCAGCCCGAGATTCTAGGCACGACAACCACGCTTTCCCCAGAACCGTGGCGTAACACGCAAAATCTCACGGAACCACGACAGCCACGCTTTCCCCAGAACCGTGGCGTAACACACAAGATCTCACAGAACCACGACAGCCACGCTTTCCCCAGAACCGTGGCATAACACGCGAGATCCCACGTTTGCCCATAACGCAGCAGTCAGAGTCCCATACCGTCTCGAAAAAAGCGAAAAACTGGGATTCAGGGGAGGCCTATAAAAAGGTAGCCAACGAAGGTAAAAGGGTTAGCATTTTTAAGATTAGAAAAGAAATAAAAAAAAAGCCATAAGACCTGTGGCAAGCGTTCCCCGAACCTTCATATCTGACTTGAGCGTCGGAGGGTTTGCGCCGGGAAAACAACCGGCGTACTCTGACTTGTCTGTGTGCGCAGGAACCTCTGGAGAAGAAGCCTCACGAGGAGACCTCCTGGTCGTGAAGAAGTTGATCGGGCAGAGATCCTGGTCGTAGAACGAGGAGAACCGGAATCCCGCATCAACAGCAGATTTAACAGAATCATAATCCAGTAAGTCTGCCTTGAAGAGTTTCAGATTCTCAGAGGCTTTCTCAAGTTTATACAAATGAGTATTTTTCTCATCACCTGCAATTTTTTTTTTCAAGAAATTTACTATGAAAAAACACCACTGAAAATTTTGCGCTAACAAAAGCATAATTCCGCTTGAAATTATCATATTAGATCTACAAGAAACATCACAAATGCACACCAACCATTAAAAATGGAAAAGAAATTGATATTGGTAGCTACGGGTTAAAAATAAGAGCAAGAGAAAAAGAGGACACTTACTGGGTTCTCTCACGGTTCCACGAACAAAATAGTCTTTGGAGAGCAGGAGCTTGACGACCCACGAGGCAAGATACCCACCAGCACCTGTTACACAAACTTTTCCTTTCTCTAACGCCATTTCCAAAACCTTAAGACACCCACCCAAGTCTATAAACTAACTTAAAAGATTGTTTCTCTCTTTCTGGGTCTGTGTAGATGATCCCTTCCGTTTTTACTTATATATGTTTGTAAAAGGTTAAGTTCCCAGTTAAATTGAAAAATGTCTCTTTCCGTTAACCGACTTTCAAATCGAAGTAAAACAAAATTGTTTGATTAGCTACGCAATGACGTCAGAACTCGCTCAGAAGACAAAATTTTACTTTTTAAAAAAAAATTAAAAATAATATTCATAATGGCCTCTCGTCTCTTCTCGGATGATCCTTGTCTCTTCTCTTCTGGATTGGAGGTAGGTCTAGTTTTGAATAAAGTAATTCCATCCCGCAACTTGAGGTTGAGGACCCGTTTGGGGCTGATTTTCAGCTGTCAAAATTTGAGTGCTTTTGATAGTGATATGAGATAGCGGAGTTGTTAAAGTGTTTGGTTATACCTTTATTACAGTTGGACTTTAACAGTTCAACAGTTTAAAAGTTAAAGTTTTTACTCTATAGGTACGGCTTTTATTCTACAATACTTACAGCTTAAAAGTTACGGTTTTTTACTCTCAAATGTACCCTACGACCGCTAAGCCGTAGGCAGTGTAAGAGTGCTGATATTTCAGCTCTTAATTTACCTCAACAACAACTGCTTTTCAATTAACCCATAAAGAATTCAAAAATAATTTTTCTTTTTCAAAGAACCCCACATTATACTAAAATTACCCCTACTTTTTCATCATTTTATGATTTTTTAACTGATATTACATCATATATTTATAATTATTATTACAGCAGATAATTATACTGATATTTACCATCACACATATATTTGAGATTACAATATTATATTAAATTTTATAAAATAATAGTCCAAACAAATAACTCTCACAAACGAGGGGTATTCCTGCTCTACTCGCATTTCATAAAATAGAAAGATTAAAAATTAATTCTACCCAATCATACTTAATTAAAGAAAATTGAGTGCATGCCCTTACACACTTTTGAAGACAGTGGTTTACCACTCGCCCAAAGGTTGAGTATCATTTTATGTTCTTAACAAATATCTTCTCAACTCCATGCTCAATATTAATCCATTCTTATCGGTATAAAAAATGAGGAAATCTTCTGTCAAAAAATCTTCCTTGCCATCACTATCTTTAGTCAACATCAGCTGCATCCATAAATTCATTTACACAATAACGATGCGCAGGACCAAACAGAAAGCTCACGGCTTTGGGAGAAAAAGCAAAGAGGTTCAACTTTGCCACACAGACCAGCACATGGCAATGAGCAGAGCCAACTGCCAAGTCATCCATAGCAACAAAGCAACGACCATGCGAGCGAAGTAACAAAAGACCGCAAATCTGCACCGTGCTCTTCTCAGTTCTCAGTAATTGATAATTGTAGCAAAATGAGGGGATTCGCACACTTCGGCAACAATGCCACTTCTCTATCAGGCATGCATAAATAAAATGGATCCTTTTTTATAAGTTAATAAGAGGGTAAAAATAAAAATTCCATTAAAAATAATAATGACTCGTTTGGTAAAATTCACTATTGGCTTGTTGCTCTACAGTCCAATAGATTTTTTTTTTAAATTTCATAATATTTGTAATACTTGTTAAATATGAAAATTAATACAAAATTTATTATTTACCATAATCTATAAGCTTTTCTTTAACAAATTTAGTTTTTATTTATTTCACGTAGAAACACCTCACTATTAAATAGGTCTTGAGTCTAATAATCATGGGATTTAGTAAAGAGTGAAGTTTTTAACACCACTTTGAAATCTTTATATCATTGTCTTTTGAATTTCATTTTATAAAATACTCTAATTTATTTTATAAAATACACATTTATGTATTAAAACTAATCATAAAACTTCACTATAATTTTTTTAAAAACATTGAGCAAAGAGTGGAGTTTTAACACCCTCTGAAATCCTTATAACATTCCCTTTTCAATTTTATTTTATAAAATACCCTAGTTTAATTTATATAGTATATTAAAATTAACCATAAAAATTCACTATGAAAAATCTTTTTTAAAAATATTTATTCATAGAATACATACAATTGTAAAATCATAAATCATTTTCTTTTTATTATATAATTTCTATTTCGTTAGCTTTAAATTCTTAAAATTTTCACAAAAGATAATTTCTTAATGAAATTAAAATATAGATATAAATTATCAAATAGTGTGTGCATGTAGAATGTTTGTTTAATAAATGAGAAATGAATGAAATTGTTCTTCATTGTTTTTGTTTAATAAATGAGAAATGAATGAAATTGTTCTTCATTGATTTTTGTTCTTGGTTGTTCAAGCAATTTCAAATAGAATAATATTTTATAGGAATATTTTAGGAGTCTCAAAAGACCTACTCTTTAACGGATAGATTAAGTCCAGGGCCAAACCCAAGCCCACACCCACACATTATTCCTCTTCTGCACCTTGTATCTACTTATGACTCGAAGTCTATTTATCTTGGCTGTGTAGTCAACTAGTCATGTATATGCCGGGGGCTGGTCTGTTCGGCTCAATGTTTTTCTTTGAATAGTCACCATTCAGTGATCAACTAATATATTCTATATGTGAAAGATTATAATTTTATTAAAAAAAAAAAAAGTAAGAAGTGTTATACATGGTAGATGAATCCAAATAAGATTTTTGTATCACTTTTTTCCTTTTTGAGTCATCAAATGCGAATCCGGTATTTCTTCCCATCATTTTGGCACTCTCTTCCATTTTTCAGAAGTCAAAACCTGGGGGACATCTCTAATTCTCCGTAACATGACATTGTTTACACCTGTTTTGACTTTGAAAGATGTTAAAAAATTGCCAAATTTCAGGTATATTATTTATGAATATTATTGTCCGGTTCACAGTGAATTAATATTCTGGTTGTTGGTATTGACATAAATCCATTTTGGGTTTGTGTTCTTTAAACAATTTTCATGAAAGTTTGTTTGTCACCTTTTTGTTCTTATTGTGCACAACATAAGAGTTTATAATAATGATAATAATTTTTTTTTTCTTGTGGAAATTGTAATAGAGTGGTTGTCCTACCTGGGATTATTTGGTTAATAATTTTGGTTGCGTCCATTGGAAAATTTTCGGAGTATGATCGACCTCGCCGGATTCTTGTAGATACAGATGTTGATGCAGATGATGTTTTTGCTCTCTTTTATCTGTTGAAGCAAAACAGAACCGAATTCGACTTGCAGGTTTTTCATTTTCATTTCTTATTATCCTGTAGGTACTATGTTACTATTTATGGTACTATGTTACTATTTATGGTACACAAGTGCTTCTTATGGACTCATTCAATACTATATTGTTAATAATTTTATACTAAATTGTTTCGGGCCTACGTATAAGTCTGCATGCGAAAGTCTGCACTGAATAATAACTATAACATTACAAACAAATCTTAGAGCAGGCAATAACTATAAATGCAAATGGATGGAGTGATGCTGGGCATGCAGTTAATCATATATACGACATCCTTTTTATGATGAACCGAGATGATATCCCCGTTGGAGTTGGAGGAGAAGGTGGCATTTTGCCTAATGGAACCATTCTTCCGGATGTTGGTGGATACCAGCCTATCATTGATCAGGTACATCTCTTCGATTTCGATCTGTGATTCACCCACTAATATTCGCACTAACATGAAATGTTAAACTTGTAACATTCGAAAATCAACTTACAAATATGATGTTTGGTAATTTATGTGACAGGGCATGTCAACAGCTGGAGAGTGTAGGTATAGACAAGCAATTCCAGTGGGGCAAAGGCTATATGTTAATACAAACTATGGCCTGAGAAAAGCCTTTCTTCCCCAGGTTTTCATGTTTTCTTAAGACACAAGGCACTTCTATAGAGAACTTAATTTTAGATCTTTTCTGTAAGAACGATATAATCTAGCTTTTATATGTCTCGACATGGTGCAGGGTGGCAGGAAGTATGCTCCTCTGCGGCAACCTACTGCACAACAAGTGTTGATAAATGCGATATCTGCAGGTCCTATCACCGTGTTTGTAATGGGATCCCACACAAACTTCGCTATATTTCTCATGAACAATCCTCATTTGAAGAAAAATATTGAGCATATTTATGTCATGGGAGGTGCAATTAGATCAGACTGCTTCAATAGCACAAACTCTTCCCAGTCAGAACAATGTGACAGCATTGGTAATTTATATCCAGACGATAGCAACCCATATGCAGAGTTCAATATTTTCTCAGATCCTTTTGCTGCATACACGGTAATTTTCTAGCCAATTAAGTGTAACAATATCTGGCATTCTGTCTACTTGCAGCATTGATGCATTTAAAATGTAAAATTATGTGTGTGTTTGTGGGGTCCGGCAATGCTTTTTTCTGAAGCAGGTGTTGCATTCTGGAATTCCAGTCACAATCATTCCTCTGGATGCAACAAAGACTATCCCTGTGAGTGAGAATTTCTTTGTAGAATTTGAAAGGAGACAGAATACGTACGAGGCACAATATTGCTTCCAATCCTTGAAAATGATCCGTGATACATGGTCCGGTAGCCCACCATTTCATGAGGTAATCTCCTAAAATTGCTTGATCATTTTCTATATATAAGAAAGCTGCAAGGTATTATGAAATCAATTTCCATTACATTTGATACGATTAACATTTTTCAAGGCATACTGCATGTGGGACTCCTTCATGGCTGGTGTAGCACTATCAATTATGCTCAATTCATCTAGTCATAATGGGGAAAATGAATGCAGCGAGATGGAATATATGAATCTGACAGTAGTTACTTCAAACGAACCATATGGAATATCAGATGGCTCAAATCCACTTATCGATGGACTTGAGGTCCCAAAATTCAATGTACAGAAAAATGGAGTACATTCTGGTCATGTTCAAACGGGAATGCAAGATCCATTTTGCCTTGAGAGTGGGAAAGCAAAATGCCAGGTACTTAATTTTTTTGTGTAATAAAATAATCTCATGTTGTTTCCAGGAAAAGAAGCATATACTATCTGAATAATCATACACAACTGTGACAGGATGGTTACATTAAGGAGGTCAAGGGTCCTGAAGCAGTCCGAGTTCTCGTCGCTACAAAAGCTAAACCAAGTCAAGACTTGGGAAGCTTACTTGAAAAAGAATTTTATTTAAGCTTTTTGAATGTAAGCTTTACGAATTTTCTGTATAACACTAATGGTCCATTAATAGAGTAAATTTTCCATTTTTAGCTCAACGATCAGTTGCTCTATATATCAAATAACAGTACTACTGAACGAATATCTAGTATGGGTTATAAGAAAAATAAGAACTGAGTGATTTTGACAATTACTCCTGTAACTGCCTTGGATTCAAACATCTTGTATAGTCTTTTTTGTGCTCATCAACTGAATGGTTACATGGTCAAATGCAGGCTTTAAACTTCCCTCAGCAAGCTGGAAGGTTCAATATCAGCACACAATTTCCTTACTACGAGGAAATCCTTAGCAAACCAGACTTTGGAAAGAAATTAATGGGAAAACCTGTTGTGTTTGATATGGATATGAGTGCCGGGGACTTCCTAGCACTTATATATCTCCTAAAATTGCCAGTGGAACTTATCAATCTCAAGGTACAAAGTCTCTTTTGCTCTTCTTGACTCTTTATTTGAAATAAAAGCAACAAGAGATCTTAGTATTCCAGTTTCATTAGTACTTTAGTATCTTCTTTCAGTTTAATTTTTCTATTTTTCAACCAGGGAATACTAGTTAGCTCGACTGGGTGGGCAACTTCTGCGACAGTAGATGTTGTTTATGATTTACTTCATATGATGGGGCGCGATGACATTCCAGTTGGTCTAGGAGATGTATTTGCAGTTGGTGAAGTGAATCCAAAATTCCCTCCTATTGGAGGCTGCAAGTATGCCAAGGCTATCCCTCTTGGCAGTGGCGGTTTCTTGGACTCCGATACCCTGTATGGACTTGCTCGTGACTTACCTCGTAGTTCCAGAAGGTATGCTTGATTCTTCATTCTGAATTTTGTTATTGGTATTTTTAGGAGAGCTGGTTCATGAGTTCTATAATCAGTTGAAATATGCAGCCAGATGATGTTCAATTGTATTGCTGGTGTATAAAAGCTATGTAACAAATATATATATATTTTTGAATATTCAATTTCAATTTTGAAGATACACAGCAGAAAACTCTGTAAGATTTGGAGCTTCTCAGGATAATGATGATCCTGAACTTAGGCAGCCGTTGGCAGTAGATGTTTGGAAGTCTATTGTAGAATCAATAGAGCCAGGGTCAAAGATTACTATATTGACCAACGGACCGTTAACAAATTTAGCACAAATCATTGGTTTGCAGAACTCAAGGTCCGTAATTCAGGTAATGTTGCTCACTATATTTCATTAGAATTGGTTTCACCAAGACACTGGTAATGGCTTGGTTCGGTTCTGCTTAATGCTTCACTTAATTGAGTGTTGAGTCGGTTATAGCCTCTGGCTAATGTGGGTAGGTTCCAAAAGCACTTTTAATTTTAATTATGCAAGTCAGCATGCAATAATCCAATAGCCATCCTGTGTGCTGATGTTGTTTCTAATGCAGGATGTATATATTGTTGGAGGAAACATAGGCCAAGACAATGAAAAAGGCAATGTCTTCACCGTTCCTTCCAGTAAGTATGCAGAATTCAACATGTTTCTTGATCCTTTAGCAGCAAAGGCAGTTTTTGAATCAAAACTGGAGATTAAACTCATTCCACTGCACATGCAAAGGAGAGTTGCTTCTTTCTTCAAAATCCTTCATAAGTTGCGGGACAGAAAGAAGACTCCTGAAAGTGTGTTTTCCCAGCGTCTACTTCAAGGACTAATGACATTGCAGCAGAGTCATCACAGCTACCATCATGTGGTACACATTAAAAAATTCTGACACTGACAATGCATGTTGCATCAGTCAGCTTTTTCTTAGACAGACCATAGAATGAATTCGAGCTCATTATGTCACTTTACAGGACACATTTCTGGGAGAGGTACTTGGTGCAGTGATTCTGGGTGGCAATCCGCATTTGAATCAAACGTATAAGATCAAGTCTCTCGAGATCATTTCGGACGGAGACATATCAAAAGTTGGACAGATTATTGTCAATCAAGAACAAGGAAAGTTGGTAAAAGTCTTGGAAAGTCTTAATGTGGCAGTATACTATGATCATTTTGCAGAAGTGTTAGGAGATCATAAGCAGTCTGCTGTAATTGGAAGCTTTTATGACCAGGAAAAGACATGGAATACACCACCAAACAGAATAGACCGCTTACATCAGGCAAAGAAATAAAATTGAAGATATTTGACTTCAGTTGGAAAATGTTTTGCATGCTCCTAGTTATTTCAAATACATGAATATACTCATAGTTGTGTATGTACTTGTATATATCTATCTGATTAAAGTATAGGTGAGACTATTTGTACTCAAAAAATTATTCAGAATACTCTAATTTTAATAAAAGTATATATTACAAAAATACCCATAATATAAATTACTAAAGACAATTTATTATAAGTCAACATTATATAATTGTTTTGAACACACATATAACACACTCATTATTCATTTTTAATAATCATACTATAAACCTTAAAACTTTTATTTTCAACATCTTAATTAATATTTTAATGAATAATAAGGAAATTAATTTTGAGAAAGATTTTAATTATACGGTATGTGTGATACATTTTATTTTTAAAAAATAAAATAAAAAAGTACTACAAACGAACTCTTTTTTTTTTTGGGCTTTCGCCATTCTTCTCATATTCTTCATCTCTACGTCTTCCTCTTCTCTTTTTTTTTGCTTCGTCCCTTCTTCTCATCTTCTTCATCTCTACGACTTCTTCTCTCTTTTCTTTTCTTTTCTTTTTTTTTTTGGTAGTATCTATGGAATATATATATTTTTATTATATTTTCATTGCAAGTTATTTTGGGTTCGAAATTCAATATTGAACATAAATAACTAAAATTATATTAAATAATTTATTTACAACTTGACTTAATTATATTGATGTAAGTACATGTTAAATCTCTTAAAATTAGTGTGTTGAATAGCTTTATTAGTGTTTTAAGAAAATAAAGTTAAGTAATTTAAATAGTTTAAGTAAGGATATTTTTGAAATTTTAAAGAATGTACAAAGTAAAACTTAATCTTTTATAATTAATGTATGAGTGTGTAAAGTAATAGAATGTTCCAAAATATTTAGAGCGCAAATAGTCCCACCCTTAAAGTATTATCAAGGCACCAAAGCAGTACCTGAACATGCAAAACAATTTTCAATCCACACACTTAGAGCTAATCTGTTCTGGTTGTATGAAAATAATAATGTACGGCTTATAGTGTTACAATGGATTCCATCTTTTGAGATTGCTTCATAACTTTAAGCCAAATTTCTCCAACTTTAGCTTTGGCCATGGATATTTTTTCCCCCTTGAAGATGAATGACGTCCAATAAGGATGAAAGTGAAGGCACTTGAGTATGTTTTGATTGATTTGAAAGGTTCAGCTCACAAGATAAAAGTGGAAGCAATCATCCATTGACATGAAAAAGCTTTCATCCAACAAATTGAAGATTTAGGGGGGGAAAAAAAGGTAAAACAGAACTAGATTATTGGTCATAGTGATCATTTCTTGAAAGCTACGCAGAAACGAGAATAAAATATCAAACAGTGCTGCTACTGAAGCATAATATTTTAGCCTTTGATTGTACGTTACTCCAGACCCGGTGGGATCCCTCTATTTTACATGCATGTAAGATAGGGATTGCCATGTGATAAAGATTGTGGATTCATTACCCTGGAAATGTTGCTGCTAGCAATTCAATTTGTTCAAGAGTCAACGGGAGTGTTTACGGTGCCCATAGTCCCGCGACGCCAACCAGCCTCCTGTTCTGTCCGAGTCTTGAAACAGGCATCGTTTTATTCAGGACAAAAGCTGGCTTCAAACATACGAGTTTTGTTCTTCTATCTTGGCTGCGTTCCAATTCGGAAGTGTATTCTGTTTAATAAATATTTACTAACCAACAGTTGCTTCCTTTGTGGTCTACGTTAACCATTAGCGTGCTCCATTTAAACGATTTTGAGTTTCCCTTACCTACCTTCACCTCTCGTTTACCGGCTCTCTAAAAAGCTCAACCGCTAACTACGTTTCGTTTACTTGACGGCTAGATACAAAGTCATTATTCCAGCTGATAAATAGTGATACAAAAAATTGAACAAAAGTATCTTTTCCATTACTACTGCTTTTGTCAAGATAAAGTGGCATAAATATCTGAAACTGAAAGAGGAAATTTTATTATCCAGAATTCGCTGAAAACTTGTCAGATGGTTTGCTTTCAACAGACACATTAAGCCCAATTCTAGGACTCGAACTAGAAGTGTCCTACGCCAGACCAGAAGCATATATCCAGGTCCTTTTACAACCCATCATCAACGAGATATACATTTTTCAGTTTAAGATTCCAACCTTTTTGTAGCTCTCAACAGAATCCACAAGAGTTTCCTCCAATGACCGGTAACTCCAGCCCAGTTTCTGCAACTTCTCGGAAGTCAGCATTACTTCGTCCTCTTTCTCAGTGAAGCTGCCAATTAAAAAAAAAAAAGTACTTTTATGAACAGATCACCAGATACAATGACAATTATGAAAGGCTGACATTGTTAGTACTATGATTATTAATTATGATCATCCTATTGGTTCAGTGGACATTTACTTTTAGTGACCTGAAGCTTACCTTTTAGGATAGTTATAGTTGGGATATAAACTCTTCAGTTTATCAACCAAATCGCGTGCTCTAATCATGTGTGCAGTGCATATGTATCTCCCTTCTGCTTCAGCCTTTTCATATGCCAAAAGCAATGCTTCAGCTACATCACGCACATCAACTATCATCCGGAGTTTGTTTTCCAATGATTCATAACCCTCTGTATAGATAGATGATAGAAACTGCTTGTTAGAACTCAGAAATGCATTTAAGAATTGGAGGACTCCAGTTCCAACTGTAACTGGACAAGCAGCGGAGGAATTTTCTGTCATCACATACAGTAACACAAACAACTCAACTAAGTTTGTTATCTATCCAAAACTACTAATGATGCACAAGCCACATTCAAAAGATTAAGAACCTTCTGACTCTCCAAATACAGCTTGCAACTCCACAAATATGAAATAAGAAAAACATTGCATTGGTTACATACCTTTCAATAGCTTAATGAGAACTAAGCTACTTGTGTTCACTTTGGACTGCAGAAGAGGCCCCAAAACAAGGTTAGGGCATATGGTTACAACATCAAGCCCAGTTTTTTTGCCAAACTCCAGAGCCTCACTTTCTGCTTCGGTTTTTGAAAGACAGTACCAGTTCTGGTGAAATTATAGAAATCTGCTTTCAGTGCATACTAAAAATAACATTTGCCACACTAGTTAGTTTTAAAAATTAGTTTGAGGTTTAGTAATAGAACAACAGGTGAGACTATAAATTTGATATAGAGCTGAATTCTGGAATTGGTTACATTCGTTGTTCTGCAGTATTCTTTGTCAGACCAACAAGTTTCATCCATTATTTGGCCCTTGGGCCACCTGGGGTTCAGGCCTACTGCAACTCCAGAAGAGACTACAATAACTCGCTTAACTTTTGCCTCAAGACATGCTTTAACCACATTGAGCGTGCCCTTTACAGCCGGCTCAAGCAGTTCCATCTGCAGCATTGTGTCACAACATATGTGAAATTAAAATATAACTTCTTCTATAAGCAAAACATATCACGAAGACTGCGGAGAGGCCATCAAATACAGTGATATACACCCGTTATTAAAATGTAAACGAAACAAAATGTAGGGATGCTTTCTTGCCTGAGGATTTGGTACAGTGGTGGATGGAGCAGGACAAGCAATGTGGAAGACACCATTGCATCCTACAATGGCAGATTTAACAGAATCATAATCCAGCAGGTCAGCCTTGAAGAGTTTCAGATTCTCAGATGCTTTCTCAAGTTCATACAAACGAGCATTTTTCTCATCACCTGCAAAATTATTTTTTCAAGAAATTCACTATAAAGAACACCATTGAAAATTTTGTGCTAACAAAAGCATAATTCCTCGGGAAATCATCAGATGGGAACTAACTACAAACACCATACACGCACACCAACCAGTAAGAAAAAAAAAAAATTCAGATACAGATAATGAAAACCAAAGCAGACGAAACCTCGAATTTAAGCCACATGCAAATCCAGATCATTGGAATAGCCCAAAAACAAAAAGAAGAGCACAATAGAAAGATGACACTAACTGGGTTCTCTTGCGGTTCCATGAACAAAATAGTCTCTCGAGAGCAGAAGCTTGACGACCCACGAGGCAAGAAACCCGCCGGCACCTGTTACACAAACTCTTTCTTTCTCTAACGCCATTTCCAAAACCTAAAGACACCCAGCTCTAGAATCTAGATTAAAGATTGTTTCTTCCTGGCTCCGTCTAGCTGAAGCTCTTCTCTGTCTTATATAATTTTTTAACAGGTTAATTTTCTAGTTAAACTGAAAATGTCTCTTCTCGTTGACTACTTCAAACTAAAGTACAAAATCGTTCCATTAAGCAATGATATTGGAAGCCAGAAGAGAAGATATTAAATTTTATCGATTAAATATTCATAATGGTCCCTCCTCTCTTTTGGGCAGTTTATATTTAGCAACTGTATCTTATACAATCAAAGTTGGAAATATACTCTTTGATTTATGTCAGATTGCAGCTGCCAGTACAGAATCAATTATATAAACAAACAACCATACGTAATACCCAATTGATTTGAAGTCACGTATGTTTATAAATTCAGTTCTTTTAATTTTTTTTAATTTACTAGCTCCATCTCAGAGCCTAATTTCTTTTCTAACTCAATTGAAGTCACAGACGTAATTTTTTTTTCCCCCAAATGGAATCATTCTTCCAGAACTTGGGGGATAACAAACCAGCGTATTACTGATCAGGTACATCTCTTTGATGTCGATCTGAAATGCACTCACTGATACTTGCATTGACATGAAACGTCAAACTTGTAAACATTGAACGTCAACTTACGCATATGCTGTTCGCTAATTTTCATGAGCGGGTATGTCAACGGCTTGATATAGAAAAGCAATTCCAGTGGGCCAAAGAGGGCGTCTATATGTTAACACAAACTATGGCCTCAGAAAAGCCTTTCTTGCCCAGGCTTTCATGTTTTCTTATGACACAAGGCACTTCTCTGGTGAATCTATTTTTAGATCTTATACGTATTAGTAATATAATCGAGCGTACGTGTCTTGATGTGGTGCAGGGTGGCTGAAAGTATACTCCTCTTCGGCAACCTACTGCACAACAAGTGGTGCTAAATATGATATCTGCTGGTCCTATCACTGTGTTTATAATGTGATCCCACACCAACTTTGCTATATTTCTTATGAACAATCCTCATTTGGCAAAAAAAATGTTGAGCATATCTATGTCATGGGAGGTGATATTAGATCTGACTGCTCCAGCAGCGACAACTCTTTCCTGTCAAGAGTAATGTAGCAGCATTGGTGATTTATATCACCCATATGCAGATTTCAATATACTCTAATGTATAATCTGTTGAATTAAGCAGCTTGCTGATGTTCAATCGTATTGCTTGTATCATCACAGTTATCATCATGAGGGACACATAAAAAAAATTCTGATATTGAAAATACATAACTACATCAATCAGCTTTTTCTTAGCCATATCTTAGAATGAACACGAGCTCATTATGTCGCTTTACAGGACACATTTCCGGGACAGGTCCTTGGTGCAGTGATTTTCCATAGCAATCCGCATTTGAATCAAATGTATAAGAGCAAGTCTCTCAAGATCATTTCGGATGGAGACAAATCAAAAGTTGGACAGGTTATTGTCAATCAATAGCAAGTAAAATTAGTAAAAGCCTTGGAAAGTCTTAATGTGGCAGCGCATTGTGATCATTTTGTAGAAGTGTCAAGTAGATCAAAGGCAGTATGCTGTAACTGGAAGATATTATGACCAAGAAAAAGACATGGAATACGCCACCAAACAGAACAGATAACATACATCAGGCAAAGAAATGAATATTTGATTACAGTTGAAAAATGTTTTGCATGCTCCTAGTTATTTTAAGTACATGAATATACTCATACTTGTGTATGTACTTGTACAATGTCTATATGATTAAAATATTACCATGACACCAAGGCAGTACATGAACATGCAACAATTTTAAATCCACGAATTTGGATGTAATCTGTTCTGATTGTACCAAAATATGAAGGTACAACTCATAGTGGATTCTGCCCAGCTGGAAACTCAGAGGTACAGAACAAGTCTTGCTCTTCCAAATCCAATTCATTAAGTTATTATTCGGTTCTTCCTATACAATTCATTTTTAGTCCCATCACAAAGGATTCCATCTTTTGAGATTGCTTCATAACTTTAAGCTATCTTTCTCCAACTTTAGCTTTGGCCACGGACTTACTTTTTTCCCTTTTTTTCCCCCTTGGAGCTGAATGACATCCAATAAGGATGAAAAAGAAGACGCTTGAGTTTGATTTGATTTGATTTGATTTGAAAGGTTCAACTTACAAGATACAAGTGGAAGTAGTCATCCATTGACATACAAAAGCGTTCATCTAACAAATTAAAGGGGAAAAAAACAAAGAAACATAAACAGAGCCAGGTTAGTAGTTGGTCATAGTGATCATTTCTTGTAAGCTATAAACAAATGAGAATTAAAATATCAACAATGCTGCCATTGAAGCATATTATGTTAGCCTTCGCTTGAACAGTACCTGCAGACCAGGGGACATCCAACCCCATGTGATAACAGTTGACCATATTTTTTATACCTGTGTACAATGAATGTGATAAAGATTGCGGATTGGTTACTCTGGAAATTGCCAACTCTTATAAACAAATCAACACAACAACGTGGGGTTTCTTGTCACATTTTTAATACAAATATGCATTGCTAACCACTTGCTTTCGCCTTAAAATATGCAGAAAAGTTAGCAGATACATCAAGGCTAATGGTCGGTGGCTTCAAATTTATTTTTCCAAAGCATTATGCATATGCTTATTTCTTGAAGGAGACTCTTGCACGGTATACAGATAGCATGTAAACACAATAGACCCAGATGGAGACATGGCTAATGGAATCGTTCATGAGAAAATTCTGATGCACATTATAGCAGTTAGTGTTGATAAGAACATTTGTTGTGAAAACAATTTTTTAGAGATTGACAGTTTAACAGCAAATTAACAAGCTAAAGTGAACAAGAAATTGATCAAGGACAATGTTAATGAAGAGAAGAGAGGGTTGTTGAGGGCTGTTTATTCACATTTGTCACTGCTAATACATTACATACAATACAAGCTGAAGCTCGAAAGCTGGCTTAACCTTAACCCTCTAGTAGCTTAAATGATTAACTACTAAAACTGACGGAAGTACAACAAAGTAACAAAAACACCTCTACAGAGCCAAAAGTCCACACAGCTTTGTTGCTTTAATTTGCCTGCAGATCATAAATCTACCGCATCTCATATGCAGGAATTGACCCGCCTGCTGACAATAGTTGTTGCTGAAGCTGCAATCAAACAAGAAAAGAATGAAAAATTGATTGAAAGCTTTGTTTTAACAACATGTGTTCTTCAAGAACTTGCTAGGCTTTTGAGGCATACCTGGAACAGAGTCTGAAGCTTATTTTTCACAAGGTAATACTCTTGCTTCAAATGTTGCAGATATTGCTGGCACCTAAACCAGATTATTTATATATTTGCCGTCAAAAAATGGAGCTTCTAACAATTATAGCACTAAATAAAGGTAAGATTTTATGTGGGTTTAAAGAAACCCACCCTTCAATGTTCTTTTCTTCGCAGAAGCTGCGAAAGGCCGTGCATACATTATTAACTCTCTGTGCACCAATGCTGTTATTAAAGCATATAATTTTCATCAAAAAGGGATGGAAGTAAATGTAGAAGAAAGTTTCAAAATAACGACAAATATGTGGTCAAAATGCTTCTTTGATGTGGGGTTCCTTAGACTAATCAACCTCAAAGCACAAAATTAAGAAATATAACGGGACATTAAATTAAAACATTAGTGATGTAACAGTTGTTCCTCAATGATTAAGCACTGTGGGAACCGAGGTTTAGAACAACTGTGCAATGTAAGCAGATACAAAATTCTTTTAATAAATCAAGCAGTGACAATATAGAGATACAGAATTGGATAAAAGAACACAATTATCTTTGATTCAATGAGGTCGATAAAGTGGAGAAAAATAAACCTGGAGCTGCTACCCTTCAACTGATGAACATGGCCACCCACCTTTGTGAAATCTACATTCTGCTGGTCTCTATGTGACATCCCCCCCACCAAAAAAAGAAAAAAATGAGTCCCGATACATTCAGAATTTTCAAACTAAATGTGGACAAATCAGGAGAAGAGAGAGCTAAAATTCTCACAAAGCTACGGTGATCTCATTGAGAAGCCTTTCAGAGTCTTTAAAGTAAAGATTCACCACTTCAGCAACAAAATCTGGGTTGCTCTCATCTTGCAGTTGCTGAAGGTGGCCAAATTGATTGTCAAGAATACCCTACACAAAACATAAAAACAAACACATCAGCAAAAACAAGACCAAGAAAAAAGATAAAAAAAAAAAACACACACACACACATAAGTAGTAAAATATACAAATACAAAACCTCCTGAAAGAGGGAGTTTGAGTAGTCAACCAACTGCCTATGCAACCGAGCCACAGCATCCATTGTAGGGTTTTTTTTTTTTTTTTTTTTGCCTTTTTTCAATTAAGTTATCAACTTAGGGGCAGATCTTATAAAACTAAGGGTAACTTATCTGGTCTGTTTGTAGAAGAGAGAGTAAAACAAAGAGGGCGAGATGTTTTATAGCGTGAGGTGCCGAAGATTCTCCGTGTCCTCGGAGAGACTCAATGTACTAATACTCCGTATGTGAATGTGAAGTCACACTACTTGTTGTTTTCCCTCCTCTCACCTCTGGATTGTGCTTCTGTTTTCTTCTTTCTAACACATTTTTTATAGTGCTAGTAGGTAGTATACAATACACCCTCTATTAGTTAAGTATAAAACTTACCATTCTTGATGGAAATCTCACATTCTCGATTAAGTTCCCATATATATATGTGTGTGTGTGTGTATGTATATTTATTTATTTATTAATTGCTAAAGAGATTATCTCATATCAACTACTCAAGAGTAGTTGACTAGACCCATGAACTTTTATCATATTAATCTCAATTTTTGTGTCTATCATAACTAATAAATGATAGGTTAGGGGTCCAATGGAAAACTTAAAGAGTTGTATCATAAATGATATATGATAACTCAAGGATCAAATGAAAAATCTAAAAAGTGTAATCCAAGATTTGAGATATTTCAATGGATAATGTTTGATTTTACTATTGACCACGATTGTATTGTAGTCATTCTCTCATTAACAATCATTGTACCAGTTGAAGCTATAAAAAATATATAAAAATGTATATACATATATATTATTTTTCCATCATAAGATCCAAAACTTGATACCATGCCAGTTGCCAAATATTTTCAAAGTTTTGGTCTTATACCCCAACACTCTACCGAGTCAATTCTTTGCTAATATAAATCTTGCTACAGCTACTGAGCATTAAAATGCTTTAGCTGTAATAACCAGCGCATTGATGAAATTAAAAAAAAAAAAATTGATTTTGACCCATCATTTGATACAGATCTATCAATTTGACAAAGCTATGCCAGTTAACAAACAAACTTTCAAGTCCTTTTAAGAGTAATGTAGCATTACCCTATCGTGCTTTTAAAATTCACTATTACATTATTAGGTGATAAAGAATGCATATATAATCTTGTCCAATGGATATATATATATATATATTTTGCATTAACAATACTTACTAAAGTCTCACTCCGAATTGTTTTTTAATTGCCGTATACCGAAAATTCTAGTGTTTGATGCAATTAATTAATTAACAAGAGAAAATGTAGATAGACCCACATCTTAAATCCTAACTTAGAATACGAGAAGAAATGAAAATGACTTGAAATCATGTTACATCCATACAAAGATCTCAAGATCTTTCAACTATCGAACCTAATTGATGATGAACTTGATATATATATATATATCTATAAACAAAAGATCAACAGCACTGGACTGGTTTGTAGTTGTTCAAATTTGATGATGCACGCGTATTATTTCTCATCTTACCTGCTCCCTTCTTCTTTCTAATTATTTTACTTTTGCCCCCCTGCATGTCACATTCACATATTTCGTTTCATTGTTTTTAACTACAAATCAATTTTCAACCTATTCAAGAATCTTATCAGGATCACTAGTGCCCTCACTGTATATGCTCGTTGCTAGTGGACTTTTGTTTTGTTGTTTTGCATGCAGGTGTATATGTCTCATTGGTTGATTCATTTTCTCCATCTTTTTTAAAAGATCCACATGGGACAATAAGCCATTAGGCATATCTTCCTGTTCTGCGTTTGGCTCTACTTACTTTTGGCAGCAGAATATAAATGAGGTTACTGCTTATTTTTCTCTCTCTTTCTTTTGTTGTTTTTTTTTTCTTTTCAATTTAATTTTTTTGATCTTTATTTATTGTTTGACGTTGAAATGTTTCATCCTTGCACGTTGGTTTCAGAATTTTGGTCCCAGTATTGGGGTGATACGATTTTATTGTTCAGCGGCATGTGTCGCCATTTGGGGGCTTCTTGGTGGGGGGGCACACTGCTCGTTTTTAGTTGCATTTGCTTTCAAAGTTGAAAGAGGAAAAAGAGAAGTGAAAAAGATTATTACAAAACACGAACATACATTGTTTCTAGTTCCTACTTTCTAGATTTCTGATTTGGAGGTTTGTTTTTTTCTTTTTAATTTGTTTCTCTGAACATTTTTCTTGTTTTGTCATACTAACTTGATTTCAGGGTTTGGTTGATGATCACAGCTGTTCTTTTGTAATCTATACTAGGGATAGTAAAAATTTTCACGGGAACGAGTATCCTCGGAGATTTTTCCTATCGGAGAGGGTATGATGATAATTTCATACCCAATTTCTTATTCGGAGAAAGGATATGAAAAATATTTTA
Source organism: Citrus x clementina (assembly GCF_000493195.1). NCBI lineage: Eukaryota > Viridiplantae > Streptophyta > Magnoliopsida > Sapindales > Rutaceae > Citrus > Citrus x clementina. The sequence goes on along the minus strand of NW_006262201.1, from coordinate 32,259,210 downwards.
CTCAATTTCTTATTCGGGGAGGGGACGAGGATGAGGTAGAATCCCCATCCCCTACCTATTTCTCCATTTTAATTTTTAATTTTTTTTAAAAATTACTAGTAAATAAATAATAAAATTTGAATTATAAAATTATAAATATTGGTAAAATAACAATATCAAAATATTTATATTATTAAACTTTTAGACCTAATTAACTAATTAAAATCCTAAATTTTTATTTAGGACATTAAAAAGACCGGGTAAATTCTATTAGCCCAAAAATTTTGTTTTAATTTTAATATTCAGTAAATATTTTAAACTTGAATATATTTTTTATTTATTTTTAGATATTATAATTGCCCACAGCAAATCACAATTTTAAGATTTAATCTAATCTAATATTTGCTCTTGATTTGCTTCGACTTAACTATTGTGCTATAAAGGGAATAGTCCACATTTATAAAGTGCCCACACCACAATTGAAAAAGTTAATTTTGAATCTAAATTCGATTTTATTTGTAACAATTTTGTATTAGACTATTAATTTGTTCATGATAGTTTGTAAAAGAAGCTTGTATCCCTTGCATGTTGCGTTACTTACTAATTTAATGTATGTGACTTTTGTCATGGATATTAATGTAAGATATATTTTGAACTTTACTTTTATTTAAATTTTTTATTTTAATATGATTAACTCAAAATTGAAAACAAAAAAATATATTAGTTATTCGAGGTTCGGAGACCCTCGGGGATCCTCTGTTATTATTCGCGGGTCGGGGGGATGGAGATTCTCTCAAGTAATTTTGAAAGAGATGGGGAGGGGATGGAGACATACGCAAAATATCGAAAATGGGTACGGGGAGATTGGTCCCCTCCCCTTCCCTCCCCATAGATTCTATACTGTATTTCATTTTTTTTTTCTCGTTCAAGCAAAATAAGGAACAGTATTTAATATTTGATACAGTAATATGACATGAGATGACATGTTATTTGTGAAATTATGATGAAGAATGTGAAATATAATTCCGAGTTGTTACATTTGCAATTTTGTATTAATGCCAATACTCTGCAACATGAACATGTGTAGTCAATGAAAGTGGGAAAACTTGCACCAAAAGAGGTTAATTGAGAATTGATACGCTTTTGTGCCTCAACTGGGGTTTTAGTTATAAAAACTGGAGCTGTCTCTTTCAGCGGAAAACTTCAGATAATCATATCTTTAATTGTGAATTGTCATATCTTTATTTAGTTCAATTTAGTTTATCTCCATCTTAAGGATCTTTTTCATTTTGTATTTTTTATTTTTTTAATTTCTAAATCTTGTCATTTTCAGAAACATACAAGAGTCCCAAGTTCTAAGGTAAAATAATTAGATAGGGCCCCCCCGGCACCCGCGTGATTTATAGGTCTTTTCAGTCTCAAATTGTCTTGTCGTCTTGTCTCAAACGCCAACACACGATGGCTAAAGCTTCACAAACAAATGTTTAAACAAGCACTCTTAATCTTTCTATAAATAAGAAAACAAGCACTCTTAATCTTTCTATAAATAAAAAAACATCCAGCGATTGCAATTATCTATGTTCAATAATCCGTCACAAAATCTTCTATTGCAGTTAACGAAAAACTTAAAAAAGTGTAATATAAAACAGTAGTGAGCCGACAATACTCCCCACACGTCCTAAACAAATCCAAATAAACTCATCTGACATTGAACTTGAGCACCAAGCACTTCGGTAAGACTTAGCTTGTTTTTTTTTTTTTTTATTATGCCGATGTTAGTTGATTTAACTGATAAAATCACCTGGAAGTTTATAAGAATGGGGTTTCAATTTCGGCTCTCAAGTCTTGCGGTGAAGCTTATTTGGAAAATTTCAAAAGCGACAAAATCTATCACTGTTTTACCCAAAACCTTGAGAAAAATCCTCTAGCAGAAGTGAAATCCTGAACAACACTATTCCCGACGAGGGATGGCTTCACTAATGACACTACCACCTTCACATAGCTAGTTTTTGGTGAAAACCAATACAGCCTAATAAGAATTAGGGGACCACTCAGAAATGTTTATCCCTCTCAAAATTTGATATCAAGGGCATCAAAGTGGGGGCCATTTTCAACAGAAGAATTCAAGCCATTATTGTAGCTGCAATGCATGAAAGGCCACAAGAATACAAAGTTATAGGATGTCTGGGTATCCAAAGTTAATGAATGAACAGAGAACCATTGGCCAAACTACCATGAATGTACCTATCAGAGTACCCACAAGAATTGTTTAAGACGGACAATTATATAAAGTCTGAATAAATGCTCTGGACCCATCAATAATACAAGCCTCAACCCTTGCGAAAACAAACAATCTTAAAAGAAGGAAAGCGTGAGAAATCATAACATGCTGACTTGGTACAATAGTAGCCATAGTGGGGCTAATTCATCTCAAGTGGATTAACTTTTAATCACTAAACTCATTTCTTTTCCCTAACAATAATAATTTCTAGTCTCCACCCTCAATCATTATAAGAAAAGGAAAAGAAAAGTTACAATCATGCCATTTGAATGTATAATCCATTTTCATGCATCTGATGGCCATGTCATACAGAAACAATAGATTGATAGCAAAACTGCACACAATCTACAGAAAATTTTTCTTTGATTTAATATGCAACAAAGTTTTCGGGCAAAATGCCATACCTTATGGTTGAATTTACCATTTTACTACAAGGAAGATGCTCTGTGGTCCACCAAGCATATCCATAAAAGCAGTACTTCTCCTAATTACCGCAATGTAAGAGACTAAGATTATCGGACTAAAGTCTCAGATCCTGCTCACCCGTCTCGCCAAGGAGTAAAAACAGCAGAATTCTTTCAAAAGAAAAATGGAAAACCTGGTCTGTCAAGAGGACGCATTTTGAACAGTGATAAATCACCTTTTTTTATTCCTTAATTTTTGAAGAATGATTAGTGTTACACAGAATATAACATCCTTTCCACACATTTCACTGTATTAAGAATATGAATTTTACATGCTGTACAAGAGAATTAGAAAAGCAGAAACCAAGCATCTGCTGGCAGCACGAAGATGAGTCAGTAGCAGACTAGAAATTATGTAACTTGTATAAATCAGTCAGTAGCAGATCTGGTCTATTAGTATCTGACAATCCATAAGGCTGACCTTCGACCAACCTTTCAATTTAACCATTCATTGAGGATACATGAGTTTCAAACACACCAAGGAGGAAATACTTCAACCTGCAGTCAAAGAATTGTGAGCTTCATCATGGTCAGATATAAAGAGCCTAACAAATGACAGTCAGCGCTAAAGCTACCCATCATTAGTTTGAAAAATTACATCTTACGTAAAGCATATCACAAATGACATGTAAGTTAATGGTTTAAACATTACATTATAGAAGTTAGGAAGAAGTAAGCTACTGTAAGTTGTTCAACTCCTGCTAGGACGAATTGAAGAGAAGTTACAGGCAAAGAGAATATTTCTCACAAAACACACAATGATGTTTAGACAATTCTATCCTTAATGAAAGATACTATACTTTAATGTATATGGCATATAGTAGGAAATACTTGCATCAATATTCCTGTCAAATTCAAAAGAATCATAACCCTTAACAGCAAGAATAGTGTAAAATGACTGACTAAATTCTACTTTCAGATTCCTACCTTCTTCGGAGAAGGCAAAGACACCTCCTAGCATGCCATCACTGTCACTATCTTCCTCAGATTTATCATTTTCACCATCTTCCTCAGATTTCTGTTTATCACAAGGAGTGCTGCTGTTATCAACATCAGTAACAACTCCTGTTGACTTGTGACATTCATTCAAGGCAGATGCTTCACAGGATTCCTCTTGAAAAAAATGTTCAAAATCCAGTGAGCCATTCACCAGGCCCTTGTCTAATATATTCATATTTAAATCGGGACGGTTATTAGTAATGCTTAGGACTTCATCGGTCCCACCATTTTTTGATGACTGAACTTCTTCTCCAGCTCGTCCAGCAGCAAGTGAACCGTTTGTTAAAGATGATGCAGAATTTGAAAAATAACTATCATCTGTAGGAGAAAAGTCAACTGCAGACTGTTTGAACGATATGGAACCATTGTCTTTGTTAGGGGAGCTTTGTTTCAGGATAGCCGATGACAAAACCGAACTGCCTCTTTTTGTCTCAATGTTTTCATTCCCGTATTGGAATATAGTTGGATAAGTAATCTTTGATGATCCTGATAGAAGTGTCACCAAATCAAATAAGTTGAATCATTTTAAAAGTCATAATCTTCTCTTAAAAAAATCAAAATGAAAATCATACCATCATCTGAGCTTTCAACAGAGTCCGGTGACAATGATTTAGACCGTGTGATTATAGCTTCTTCAGAAAACTTCTCTTTAGCATCATAAGAATTAGAAGATGAAAGTGAAGATTTTCCTACGACAATGCCCCTGCATAAAACAATCAATTGAGTTGGTTTCTGGTAAGAACATGAAATAAAGGTCCACATTTGTGATCACGACACATTTAGTGGTGGTTATACACCTAATATACCAACCCTATACTTGGCAAATGATATGAACCAACCGCATCCTCAACCAGAATATGCAAGATTATATTATTAGTTATGACATAATTCTACTTGAGAAAAAAAAAATCCAAAGTAGTATACTACTTCGACATACTAATATCAACAGGAAAGAAGTGTGAAAGGCAAAACAATCAATGGAGGGCAGAGAGGCAGAAAGACTTAACCATGAAAATGAGACACTAGTAGGTGGTTAGGTGGATAAGAGAATCTCATTATGTCAAGAAAGGCACTTAGGGTAGGATTATGGACAAGAATTCTTCCTATTGTCAAATATGTGATTGACATAACCTTATATAATAGTGACTGTAAAGTAATTATGACTAGAAAGCAAAAGAGCTTGCAATACCTGTCACTCCAATCAGCTTGAATACTGTGGAAATGGTCAAAAAGGGGCAACAAATCCTTGCGCCTAATTTCAATGCAATGAGCAGGAATGTTTTCCAATTCAGTCTCTCCACCGTCATATTCTTGGGCAGAACCATACTCATCAGTCTCCAAAGGACTCATTGTATAGAAATGTATCTGAAAAATATATAAGTACATAAGCAAAGTTGATAGCAGTACAAACAGAAGCATCCCCAATTCCATATCACAAATACCTTATAATTTTGCCAGACTGGTATCCTTCCAGAGCTCATATGCACCTCTGCGTTGGAGATATACATGTGAGATCGGTCATGGAGTTTTAGGACTTCCCCAACCCCAATATCATTATCCTCACTGTCAGATGTATCCATCATCATCTCTGGAGCTTCTTGTTTGCCACGAATGATTCCAGAAAGACACTCCTCTCTTTCAGGCCACTCTGTTCTTCGGCAGACATCCCATGCTTGAACTGCTTCCACTTTTATTCCTAACTCCTCATCTTGCATCTGCAGAGGAGACCCTTGCCCAATTCTCATAGAAGTTTCACTTGACTCTCCTCCTATGGACGATAGTAACTTGTATTGAACAACATGACCAGAAGGAGTGTACACCAATACGTGCTCCAAGTCATTGACCTTGGAGTCAAGGGGTTGTAAATCCTGAGGCAAGGAGCTATGAAAAACAGCAGCTAGGGCACCGGATGGAATTGAGGTCTTTCCTGCTGTTGAAGATGCAGTATTGCTAACAGTATTGAGCCAACCAGCATTATTATTTTTTATTCTGCTAACCACTGAGAGTGTTACAGGTAGTGGTGGTGGTAGAGAAAAAGATGGTTGGTTTATCATGAAAGATGGACTGGACCACCATGGTGCAGATAGAACTGGTGAGAGAGTAGGCCTATCTACATGAGAATTTTGAATTTGTAGAACAGTCTCACCACCAAAAGGGGTAAGCACGAAAATATGGCAAGTTCCCCTGGATGAAACAATAGCAATCCACTGACTATAACGACTAAAACAAATGTCTTGTATCACCTGCATGATGAACACAAGGGAAAAGAACTCTATCAACATCCTAAAAAGGGTAAATTTCTTTTTACCCCCACTAGAATGATGATTCTCAATTTACACCATTTTCATTCCAAAGATGGGGCAAGTTGGGGGCGTGCATTGATGGATTTTTTTTTGTCTTCTTAACAGTAAATGGGGTAAATTGGTGTTTTCAAAACCCTGGGGGGGAAATTGAAGATTCTCACTCTAAGTGTGGGGTAATTCGAAGTTTACCCTTCCAAGATTAACAGTGTTGAAAGAAAGAGTGAGAAGGAACTTACAGCTGATGTCATGCCACGATGGAGCTTGTAAAGGTGTACATGAGAAGAAGTCCAATCATAAGTTTGAGAGGCTGAACCTGAACGACCTTTTGAGCTAGATGGCATAATTCGGAAAATGTTTATATTGTTTCCATGTATAGAAGCAGTAACCAATAATGTCCCGCTTCGATCAAAGCACAACGCAGAAATTGGACTAGTATGAGCCCTAAACTGTGATATGACAGATCTGGAAACAATATCTTTCACAACAACCTGCAAGAGGACAAATTAATCAGAAAAAAAGAAAATAAATAAACTGACTCTTCATTAGATGTTGATTGCTTAACAAGGTTAAAAAATTTTTAAAAAAAAAAACAGGGGAAGAAAAGGAATCCCTCTACTATTTGATATTAAGAACTTCTGATCAATACAAAACTGTTCGGGAGATTCTGCTTCATGATAGAGGAACTCAAAAGCATGATCTTTCAAACCACAAAAGAACTTTAGTTGTCTTCTGAATTTAATGCAGATATCACGTGGGTTTTAGCGATAATAAAACTGCTACTCATCAGGCTTTCAAAGACTAACCATTCCAGCAATATCTGTATCCGAAGAATGCGATGCATTGCGTCCAACCTTCCAGCTTGAATTTGAAGATACAGGAGAACTAGAACCATCAGGGATAAAATCTTGATAGTATCTGGATAAAGTCTTGTAACCCATGTCACCCAGATTAATTAGTCCAGCAGCTAACTGCTTACTAGATTCCACAGCATATCGAGCCATCAGATTACCGTTGCTGGGTGAGGTGGATGGACTGACACTAGGAGGAGTAAGGCTTTGAGGACTTAGGCGACCTGTATTTGGCAGCAATGGATTGTTAGAGGCATAAGCTAACCATCTGGGGCCCACTGCCATTGGACCATATCCAATGTTAACCCCCGACATTCCTTGGCCTCCAAAATGGGGGACAGGATATGTAAGGACACTGAATTTACTTTCAAGGGTGAGGGCATCAAAGCAGTATATCTGCACCACAAAAAAAAATAAAAAAAAATAAAAAAAATAAAATAAGAACACATTAGCTGGATGAAATGATTTAGATACTCTTGCAACTTTGTTAACTGCAATTGCAAAATGTTCATGTTTAGACAGTGAAACATCCCCTAAAAGAAATTTCTTGATAAACTGACAACCATCAAATCTAAGCATTCAGGGTTATCTTAAAAAAGGTGACCATTCTACACTCACATCTATTAAAGATAACAAAATATCAAATCTGCCTCTGTTTGTGATAATGTTAGAAATTTAGTCCCACACACAAGTATAATTGGAACTAGTTTACAAAACAACTAACAAGAGCTAAAGCTTACTTGCGCTGCAAGACCCACGGCCACAATCCGGGGACTGCATCTAACCATATAGACAGTTGACCGGAATCTGAGAACATGTACATAGTTGTGAGACCTTAGCGAGTAAAACCGAACAGCTGTTGGAGACATGGCTACATTTCCTGGTTGAGGCTCATCATAACCATCTCTTACCAGCCCATCTCTCCCCACATGCACATGCACTAAACCTGAGTTCTTCGCTTCGTCACATGCAACAACCAGGAGTAAAGGATGAGAATTTCTAAATCCTTCCTGACCATCAGACTTGGCAGGGAGGGGCTGCATCTGTAAAAAGGTGACTGGATCATCACGCCTCGAAACAAGTTCACTGACATTGGTAGCGTCTTCCACGTCAAGGACTTGAAATCCATTGGAGTATCCAAGTAAGAGAACATGTTTGAAGGAAGATGGACTAAGCTCTAGTTTGTCAAATGAAGACCATAATACCTGTTTGAACAAGACAATCAAATCATGCTAGTCACCCAAGACACAATAAAAATGCAAACAACAATAATGCCATCCATCAAGGGGCCTTGATTGACCACTTTCACTCATATATAGGAATTATATCTCCCTAATTTACGTATTGGTTTAGAGTGAGGTGCAATGGTTTACCAGTTGCATGCAACCGGCGTATAAAACCACTCGCTGTCAAGTATAAGTGCATATGATAGATGGTTCCTACTTCCTAAACATTAGCTATCGAAATAGTGCATTTACCAAAATTTAAGCAGAAGCACAGCAATTACAAACATGTCATAAATTGTATAAATATATAAACCTATCATGATGAAAATATTTGTCATATCAAAATTAATGCAATGCAATGCACGCACAATAGCATACAACTAATTAGACTTACTAATTAATCATGACTTCATTCATTTCTAACTAAATTCACCAGCTTTCACCTCATTTTCGCAGCTACCAAACACAAGATACATAACTCAGATTATTTAATCATCAAAACGATTAAAAAAATAAACAACTAACAATAGCTTTCTATTGGACGGAAAAAATTAAAAAAAAAATTAAAGAGAATTAGGATTCATTGAACCTGGTCTTTTAGCTCATGAGAATCGCCGGATATAGACGCGGCAACGGAGGCGCCAGCTGACCGTACACCGGAAGAGGCGGTTTTAATACAAGAAGAAATGAATTTCAAAGAATTTGGAATCAAATTCAAACCATTGGTGTGCTTGATATTGTTATTATTACTCTGTTTATTATTATTGTGATTGCTCTTCATAGTCTACAAATGATTGACCGACAATACGACCGGCCACCGGGGAGTCACCGGCGAGTCAAATAGGCGATCGCCAAATAGCATAAAAGGAGACGCGAGAAAATCAATCTCAAAGTCCCGGCGAGAAACTCAAAGTTCCGGCGATAATTTGGTATCTTGATTGTTGCTTTTTTAAGAAAAACAAATTAAATAATTAAAAATTGAGAAGGAAAAAAAATGAAGTGTTCTTTTTTTTTCAGGTTTGACCTTTCTAATGGAGACGGTTTTGGTTTCTTTTTGGCTTTTTGTTTAGTTGTGTTGTGTGGGTCGTTGTTTTGAGGGTTTAATTGAACCGTAAGCAAGTTTCGGAAAATGTCACAGGATTCCCTTGAGACTTATTAAATTTCATTTGAGTGCTCTGTGGTGGTTTGAATTTAGTGAAGTTACATTTTTGCCCTTGATCTAGTGGAAAATTAGCATGTAAACTTGTTTTCTCTGTAAATTGGATTATGTAATTTCATTTTTAATTTTTTTTATTCCCATGAAGTTAATAAGTTTATGATAAGATAGTTAATAAGATAAAGGATGAGGATGAATTTATGGAATGATTCACAAATTTTTATAGTGATAATTGGATAATTGGGAATTTTTTTATCTCATTATGATGTCATCATTATAATGATGCATCCATAAATTTTACATGAAAAGAGGATGAGTTACATTTATGATATAAGAAATACAATAGTGATGGCACTTCGAATTCTTTCCATTAATTTATATAATAAATTAGTTCTATTTATTCGTGATATGTAACATAAAAAATTACACTCAAAGTAAAATTTTAATATTTTCACTGTAAGCAATAATGTAACAATAATACTCATTTATTAGATAATAAATTTCAAAACTTATAATATTTAATACTTTATTCCGCCATTTATGAGATGAATGTGCTTGAGATTATAAAAATTTATATAAGAAAGTGATAATTTTTTAAAAATAAATATAAGTAAATGTTTAAAATCAAACAATCAATCAATATATCAATGCCACAATAATTTGGAATCAAATTAATGAAGGAAAAGATAAGGTCGACTTCTGTAACAAGTGTAAGTGGGAGCAATTGGTCTTTTCCTAAAATTTTACCTTACATGGGGCGTGGTCGTAATAAAGAAATAATGAGGGAGTAATGTGAAAAACCGCAAAACGTAAGAAGTGAAAAACACGAAAATGAAGGGAGACATTGGTTACGTTACGACAGAGAACGAGAATATCTTAAAACAAGATGCGGAAGCCAATCGCTTCGACTTCGATAACTTATTATTAATTTTCTCCCCCCAAAAAATAAATAAATAAATAAATTTTATTATTTTATTTTTACAAATTTGATTTTCATTTGTTGCACAGAACATACCTTTGACGTGTCATCTTCGGTTTCTCAAGCAACCCCATTCCACGTATTTATTTATATTATTATTTTATTTTTACTTTTTACTTTATTCTACAAGTTTAAATTATTTTCTCTGATTATCACATAAAGTAAACCTACTTAAAGCATATATTTGATTTATAATATTTTTTCGTTATCAATATCACTTTCATATTTTGTTCTTTTCTTTCGTTTAATTTGTCGTCAGGGACTCAAATGGTTTGATTGAAAATCTATAGGAATTTTTTAAAACACAATTAATTACTTTCTGATAAAAAAATGAGTTTAACTATTGGCACACCTCTAACATTCTTTTTAAACCTGTTTTCTCTACATACTCTTCTTAATTCTTAAAATAACCCTCATTTGTTGTACTTTCTTAATAAACCCCTGCATCATCGATACTTTAAAAAAAAATTGTTAGGCGCTCTCTCTCACCCTTCTCGCATTTCAAACCACTTTCAATCTCTTCTTGATTATAGCATTCATGAATTTATTATTTTTATCTATATTTGTCTTTGTTTTTCCTAGTAGGTAATAACTATACATAAAGACATGTGTGCGAATCTTTAAAAAAAAAAATTGGCCTAAGTAAACAAACTTCACAAAATTATATTTCCTACAAAAACTTTGTTTATATTTAGATCAAATTCTTATTCTATGACAATTCATTGTTTTTTCAAATTTTATAGATTTAATGAGTTTATAATGGAGAAAAAATAAGAAAACATAGGTGGGTTTAATTAGATAAGTTTTATTTTTAATATAATTTAAATATAAAGGATAAATTTGTAAATAAAGAACAAAAGGGGTTTCATAAGAGATATAAAGGGGTGCCAATAGTGTCACTCTAAAAAAATTAGAACAAATTTGAATAAATGAATGATTGAAGATGGAGCCTCATAACAGCAAAGGTTTCTGGTTTCTCATTTTGGGCCCGAGCCAAGCCCATTTCTTCAATAGTTCTTTTGAGGCTTCTACAAACGCCTTGTTACTTTGGGCCTGTTTGGCAAGTAAATTTTTTTTTTAAAAAATAACTAATGTTGTATTAGGAAGTGTAGATTATTGTTATTTTAATAAAAACACACTTAAAAGAATTTTTTAAGATTACATTATAAAAAGAATGGAATAAAATTCTGCCGCCTCATCTGCAAATTGACTTAAAAGGAACTTGTAAGCATAATTTCTATTAATTTCAACAAAACATTGCAACTACTACACACACAGTGGTTGAAAGGACCCCCTTTTTTTTTTTTTTTTTTTTTTTAACTTTTTGGGCACATCAAAGTGATAAAACAACAAATATGACTAACGACACTTGACTTTTATAATACTTATGCAGATATGTTGCGGCTGCACCTAATCATGTGCTAGGCAACTTCCATTAAGATAGGGACTAGGAATTATAAAAGGTAATATTTGAAATTGAGGTGTTGTGGTTGTTGCAAAATGAAAGTATCATTTGTTCATTATGTAAGTGAATGCTTATCAAATATTTTAGCGGTTGTACTTTCAAAATTAAGCAGAAATACAACTGTAATAAACATATCTGGGTAATAAGCTGAAGCAAAGCTAATAATATAGATTAAGCATTCATGCTAAAGTTCTATGAAACTGAAACTTTATCTTGCATACAATGTCAGATTTCCTTGCTGATTAAGGCAAAACCTTTTTTTATATACAGTAATGGAAGATTTGGGAGGGTGTTTGGGCATCCTATGGAAAGAAACCCATTTTATACTGCTTTGCCTGAAATTATGACAAAAAGCAGCGGGTGTATCATGACTTCATTTCCATGTGATTATCAAACACTCCCCTGTATAAGTCTATATGGAACTATCCCAACTAACACTCTATGTACGGCAGATTGCTTTCAAGAACCTAAAGCAATCTCCTTGAATCGACTGATATCACTTAGGTACCTTGTTGAGTTGTATTCTTGTGCATCAAAAAGTTCTTCCGAGTAAGTTCTCCGATGAGTTTGCTTTTGGCTTTCTTTCACACTCTGCGCATTGTCTTCGTCACCTCTAAGCAGAATCACAACCTGAACCAGCAGGAGAACATAAGTCAAACTACACCTGATACTTGTTTCCATTAACCTATTAAAACTTTTAGCCAATGCAGATGGGGTGAACCTCTACAAACTAGGACAACTGACATTCCATTTTCCGGTCATAAATCAAACTACCACTCGACATTTGACTCTTGTCATAATAGATCTTCTTAACATAAAAGAAAATGGAGTCACCTAATTTATATCTATTGTAAGTGAAATAGATTTATCAATGGAATATCCTACGCATTTATCTAGTTCCAAAAATGGTATTTCAAACCTACTTAGCATATGGAACCACTAATGTAAAAGGAATGCAGTTTCTTATACTTAATCCACACCTGACTCATTTTTGGGCGAAGAATAGGAGACTGCTCAATGCACAAAGAAGCAGTCAAAACTGCACGATCCATCTCTTCAGCGTCGTAATTATCACCAAGAGAAGGATCTACGAGCTCCCTAATATCATTGCTATCAAGCAAAGGCTTTGCCTAAAAGGAAGAATAAATAAAATCAGACAGTTTAGTAGTTCTAGCATATGACAACTTGCATAATGATTAAATTGTTCAGAAGCAAAATTACCCATATCACAACACTTTGCTGTAAATGATCAACAGCTCGGCGTCCTGTTATGAGCTCTAAAAGCAGGACCCCAAATGAATAAACATCTGTTTTCTCATCAACTATGCCGTGCATGAAGTATTCAGGAGCAAAATAGCTGCAATTCAAGAAACATGGTTATTCGTTGAACCATGATTACTCCAATAAAAGCCAAAACAAGAAGCTTTTGGCTCACAAACCCGAATGTGCCCTCAAATTTTGATACGTTGTGGTGAGTCCACTGTCTTGGCAGCCACTTCGCAAGTCCAAAATCACAAATCTGTATTGGCTCAGATATTAATGAGAAAGCCAAAGAAGTAAGAATGCAGATTTGCATGAAATATCTATCATAGATAATTAATAACGAGAAAGGCAAAAGAAGTAAGAATGCAGATTTGCATAAATATCTCTCTTAGATAATTAATAACGAGAAAGCCAAAAGAAGTTAGAACGCAGTTCTAGGTAAATATCTTTCGAAAATATATGCAATAAGTTTTAATCAAATGCAGCCAAAAACGTTCTGATTAATGTTTCAAACTTTGGCTGCAAGTGTTATACTGTTAATAAATATGAAACTATAGCGCGAGTAAGAAAAATTGACATAGAGTAAAATTCAAACAGGACAATGATGTAAAAAATGATGCAAAGGAAATATGAAGAAGCAGTTTACTGTCATGGAAATCGCTTTACTTTTTTTTTTTGTGCTCAACGTACAATTTTAGTTTTATAAAGGAGTGTGATAATAACTTTCTTTTCCAGTCTAAAGGAAGCATATTAGTGAATTAGTATTTATAAATTAATCGCCATCAAGATGCACACAGCTATGCGATGAGCTCCAAACAAACATAATAATTAAAATTAAGTATTTATCAATGTGTCCCGATGTAATGCTTATGGGACAACCTACAGAAATGAGACTCAATCCTCATAATTGTGCAACCCTTCCATTTCAGGCTTAAACCGGTCAAATGCTTTAAAGCACTCACCTTATAACATAGCAGTTTAGCATACAGTGATCTGTTGGACATTTACGAAATAGAAACTGTTTTCCATGGTGGCTTTGAAGACAATTTAACCTTGAATGCAAGATTGTTCACTGGTGAAACTACTCATTGGTATAGCTATTTCGGCAATCACATATAGATTCTTGCTTTTCCACCCAGAAACTAATCCTAAAGGTAGCAGCCTGATAAATACTTCATTAGAATGATACCCTAAATAGGATCAGGGATTGGGAATAAGCACTTCACTAAATTATACTCTTGTTCAGTTAATATGCTATTATTCCTGATTTAGTTGTCCTGAATCCGCATTCCAACTGATGTTGTAAGGACCTTCTGACATTTAATGCAAAGTCACACTTGAAGATTAATTTGGGTGCTTGGTATCAACTTACCATGCCAAGAGCACCTAGCTCATTTTCTGACAAATGGAGAAACACTGGGTAGTAAAACTTATTATGTCTAAAGACCACACTAGCAACGACATTTCTTTAACATTTCCAGTGCGTAAGAGATGGAAGTCCATATGTCATTTGTGTTGGTTTCACTTGTTTTCAGCGAAACCAGTTTCACAAATATCATTTTCCTGACTACCTCATATGCAACTCCATGTCAACATTTTTATGGCTCGAAAGTAGTATTTAAACTCTAAAAGTAGTATGTGCGGATATAGACATAAATAAAAATTTGAAGCTCTGGATTATATGGAAAGGCCTACACTAAAAAAACTTGACGATGTAATCCACTCTGCTTTGTAAAAGAAGAAATTTTCTTCACAAAACAAAACTACAAAAAGCGCAAACTTCAGCAATGACTGAAGGTTCACTGTTTGAACGTTCTTGGCTGTGAACTTGAAAGATACCTGAGGCTCATAATCCTCGGTGAGCAGAATATTATCAGCCTTAATATCTCTATGAATAATTCGCTTTTGACAACCCTCGTGAAGATATGTAAGACCATTTGCTGTCCCCAGAGCAATTCGATATCTTTTGCTCCAATCTGGTTTATCCTTTGAACCTGGAGGGAAAGTAATTATAAGAGCTTCAGAAATGCATGACATAATTTTAAAAAAACCCAAAAATAAAAGAAAAGAAGCAAAATCGTGGAGCCAACCATGAAGAATAGATGCTAGACTCCCCAGTGGAGACAATTGAAAGACAAGGTGAATTCCGTCACTATCACACCCAACCAATTTAGCAGTATTTGGATGGTCTACATAGGCTATGATACCAATCTCGCATAAAAAGCCACAAGTCTTCTCATCTACGGTTCCTTTGGTAAGTCTCTTTACTGCTACTAGTGTTCCATCCCGTAAACAACCCTTGTAAACTTCAGCATAGCCACCCTTTCCAATTAAATTTTCTGCAAGAATTGCAACAATCAATCTACATCATTGTACAACATTGTCCAAGTGGTGAATTTTGCTATAAGAATTGTACCACATTATGCTATGTAACAAATTAGGCTAACAGTTGGTAATTCCTGATCCCAGAGAAAGTACATACCACTGCTAAAATTTTTTGTTGCAGTTTGGAGCTCAGAGAGGGTAAACTCCTTCAATGATGACCTATAATTGTATATATGTGTCAAATCTGGATCCTCTCTCGTGCTCCTACTTTTTTCTCTGGATAGCTTTGGCATGGCAAGAGGATGGAATGTGCGTAGGTGCTTGGTTGATTTTTTCTTCCATAACTTGAAGAATCTGCTCCAGTTAGTAAGTGCCCGTGATTTTGAAGGAGATTCTGATTGTGTAGTATTTTCCTTAAAAGAAGCTTCAGATTCTGAGCCTCTAAAGCAGGAATCTAAAACTCCTCTAGGAGATGATGCATCTAAGCTCCCATTATTCACATCTGAAAATCTCAGGTCTACAAAAATAGGAAATACAGGAAACAAAACACAATGAAAGTAGAAAATGACCTGTTTGCATACTTACATAAAAGACGTGACGCATAAACGATCATAAAATAACCAAAGATGGAAAAATGTTACCGCAGGCTGAAGCAGAGGATGTAAGCATTTTAGATTGTTTCTTATGTGCTACCAGAACAATCTCATTTTGCGATTTTTTCTGAGGTACATTGCTAGAATCATTAGCATTGTTCCTGCATTAAGTTATGGCAACCGTTCCAAAAGATTGTGAAACCAGCCAAACAAAAGAAACAATTAACATGTGAATTTAATATGCGTTTGAGGCAGAGAATGTTTAGCATTGTCACATTGGTAGAATAAATAAAAATGAGGAAGAATTCATGAAAGACTGAATTTTACAAAAGAAATGTGGAACGTTTAAGTGAAAGGAATATACGACAAGAAAGGAAATCCAGACTAAGACTGCTTTATTAAATGCATACGGCTAAATTTAAAGGCCCCAAAGAGAAGAAAAACTATAACCATCCATCCTAGTCCAAAAGGGACAAAAATGATTAACATTCCTATAAGTTCTAACTATATAAAGGGGAAAAAGACTCACTTATAAGAAAACAATTAGGATCAAATAACTCATGCTCATAGATGGAAATAAACAAATACCCAATTTATCAGACATGTATACCAATTTTTGGGACCTCACCAGCCAGAACTCAGATAAAGCAAGATCGCATGGAAGGTAAGGCATTATATGATAAACAATAATAACAGTTCAAACATTTAAATCGTCTCTCTTGTTCAAAGTCATCTAAACAATTTCCATATCCATCAGCCAAATCTCAAAGCATATCAAAAGGGAAACAGGCACAAGCTGATAATCTCAAACACTAACAAAAAATGAAAATCTATCCATCTCTTTTCTTGTCAAATTAGTCCACAAAATCTAATAGTCCTCTAAGCTAACACTCAATAAGCACCTGAAAACTGAGGACTTACCCAGATAAAGAACACTTAAAGTGAAAAAAAAGAAAAATCTTTCTTTGATTGTTTTAATTTACTCTAATCCCATTTCCATCTTAATCTTCAATATCCGAGAGCTTATGATTCCAAAAATACCATTTTTTTTAAAAAAGAAAATTACAGATATTAACAAAAAAGCCACAAATTCCAATTCAACTGTACTGGCACAAGCAGACAAAATCCAAAATACCCATCTGCTCAAACTCAATAAACAATGCGAAAAAAGAAAAATAAAAAGGATTAACATTAGATATAAGGCATACCCAAATGAGAAAACATGAAGAAGAACACATGCATACCATGGTTTAGCCGCTATACCACAATTACCATTTCCCATGATCATAAGCACTCAAAACAAACAAGAACCCAAAAACCAGAAGAGAAAAAAACAACAAGAGACACACTGAAGAGACTAAACAAAACAAAAAGGAATAAAATAAAATCTTTTAAAAGAGTGGGGCTACCATACCAACTTTAACTTACCATACATGCATGAATTAAACAGGCTGCAATTTCTTGCATATTTGGAGCTATTAAAAAAAATCAGCTTTTGAATAACATCTGTATCTGAAGAGCCAGTCAGATAAGGGAATCATTCAACAAAAAGCTAGAGCTAAATATGGTTAAAAAGTTTTTTCATTTATTGTTCTTTCATTGCTTTCTTTTCTCTTTTCATAAAAAAATAAAAATATATATTTTAAAAAAAAAATGGAGTTCTTTTTGTCTTTGTGTTTGTTTTTGTAATGTACGGACCGCCGTGTTTGTTTTTTTCCTCCTCTTGTTAGAGGATCTCGAGTCCCGTAAGAATCGCTGGTTTGGTCTACGTTGTTGCTGACAAGTGTTGAATGCTATTCAGCGACTTCTGCTCTCAACCTTAATGAACACCTGTGCTTTCAGTGAGAGAGGGAATGACGTTAAAGTATACTAAATTCAAAACTACGCAAACTTTTGGGACTTTCCGGTATTTTGGTAAAGTCTGAGGACTACATCATAATTTATTTATTTATTTTTCTCCTAAAAGAATTTGATATATAAATGAATATTATTATGAATTAAATACTAATTATGAATTCCCTTGATTGGAGTGACTAAACAATAACTGAAACAAAAAATTGAGAAAATATTTCCCTTAGATTGTAACTATAAAAACAAAAATTCAATGTTATTATATATATATTTTTTAAAATTTTTTGGTTCAATGTTATTATATATATATTTTAAAATTTTTTTTGGTTAACTATCACCTTCAATGTGCCTAGTTTAACTATAAAGGTGTCTAAGAATTGGTTATGTTGGGTTTACTAGGACTCTGATTACATAGATTTATAGTACAACCTAAAATATATTGAGATTAATTCAAAAATATTTTGATATTAACAATATCAAATAAAAATTTAAACATAATTTATAGAAGATCTCGGACTAACGCCCCAATAAAACCCACCATTGCAAAAAATGAACTGGAGTCTCAGAACTGAGTATGTGGGGTTCATAGCGTTCATTACTCCTAATTGCCCTCCCTAAATAAATTCTTGAAAATAAAATAAAAATTATTGGTTTTTATGGTCATGGCTAGGGGTGGTAAAAATTATCTTGGGCATCACTTGATAAGCTCGGAACCACGATTTTATTAAAAAATATTTAAAAATATATATTATTTTAAATATTTATATTTATTTAACTCTTTTATTACATATATATATAAAGTTTTAAACATTTAAAATTTATATTTTCATATCAAATTTTATTGAAATAAATTTTAAAATTTATAAAATTACTAAAAAATAAAAAAATATAAAATCCGAATACTCGAATTAACTTGAAAAACCCGACCCGAACATCTAATTACATCCGGACCGGGGCCGGGTTTGCCAACCCTAGCCATGGCTGACTGACAGCTTATAAGGCAGCAGCTTGCCCATCTTTTGATGTCTTAATCTGACACCATTGGTTAATTTTTTTCCTTTTCGTTGCGCATAGATGAAATTTTTTGAAATTTGTGTTGTGTCTTGTGTGTGTCTTTTTTTTATTAATTTTTTTTCCATTTTAGAACTTATTAAATTATTTTATTTATATTCTTTTCGGTTGTAATCCACCATTTGAAGGCATGTGCTTGAACAGGAACCAGTTCTAGCCATGTTTAATTGGTTATTTATTGCAGAGAAGGTTGTGTGTGTCTATCAGATTGCAGGCCCCAATTTGAAGATGAATTTTAATTGTAAATATTAATTGGAATGACATGGAAACTGCAACTTTGTTAGGTATGCTATAATCTTGGTGGTATATATCAAAATCAGATATGGCCCTAGTTGCTCAATTTGTTAGGTTGCTCATCAAACATGCTTATTAATGATAAGACACAAAGAATACTTGGGGATGAAATTCAAGATGCTCAAAATAAGAAAATCATTATCATCATCAACATGAAGAACATTGCATATAACACATCATAGACATGTCTACGATCGATTTACAAAACATTAATTGAAGGCATAGAAGATAAAGTCTACATAATAAATTTGAGCTTTAGTACAAAAGAACTCTTCGTCTTAATTTATACAATGATGGGTTATCTGTTAAAATCGATTTTATAGGTCCTTCAAATTTTCCAGATCTAAGCCTTATTAGAAACTGTAAATTTTTAAAAGAATTCATATCAATACTCAGAAAACTACTCTATAGATCTATATCCAGATAGATAAAAAGTAACCATCATAATCCAAAATATATGATATCCTTTTTCATATACGAAATATATATGAAGGGAAAAAAAGGGCAAAGTAAAAACAAAAGATCCACCAGAGAGGGAGCCCTCCCCAATGAATTGAAGAAACGAAAAGGTTGGTTTATACAGAATAATAGTTCATTTTTATTTCCTCTTAATTAAAACTACCTATGACTGAGTTTGTTTTATTAGATGCTGATTCTAAACTTAACCCAACTTTCATAGGCACGGCCAAATTTTATTTTTCATTTACATATACACTACTGGAAAAAAAGATACACATAGTAGCGTTGTTTATATCACTCTCTATCAGGAATTAGCCCAAATTTGAGATAACTAGCTACATGAACGATGTCTGACTACATCAACACATAAAATGCACACCCCATTTGAGATTGGAGTTGGATAATTGTAACTTAACAGTTACAGCACTAAAATATTTGATAAACACTAACTGTTGCTGTAGTTTGAAAACTAAGTTGATTTTATTTTATACTTATATAATGAAAAATCTATCATATCTTTACTAATTTTATCAAAATTATTATCTAAAATTATCTTTATTATATTTTATTAACTTTTATTTCATAATTACAACATTTTTCCCACCACCGAACAGGTAAGCTTGAGCTTCACTAGCTTCATTGGAAAAAAAATTCTCTCTTTAATAATCTCTGCCACCATATATAGTTGGTTCTTACAACTGGAATTGTGTGGTGGTTCATCTATTGAATTTGATTTTGTAAGACCTAAATCTTCAATGTCTATTGACGTCGAAATTTGGTTAAGTTAGTTAGCTGCTTGATACCAAACTTCCACGTCAGCATAAAATTTGTTTGGTGGATAAGTGGCTTGCCAGTCACTAAGGACGCCTGTGACCACTAGTAAATAACCTACGAATACCTGAAATCACAAGAAACAGTAAGAGGCACAAGGAGTTCTTTCGACGTTAACCTTCCGATGCTCATGTCAGTTTATGAGCTTACAAAAAAAAAATTAATAGTTTATGGTTCAACAACAAAAGCAAAGTGTTTAGGAAATCAGAAGCTGAAAAAAGAAAAACAAGCACAATGCCAAAATTGAATCTAAATTAGCTTGGCCAAATCCTTCAGAAAAAGCTAGAACAAGAAGTAGCTGGCAGTGTTAGCATAGGCAACAACCCCTACTACCGCTTTACTACCGCTTATTAAAGTGATGATGATAATGTCCATATTAGGATAGTTGGCTTCCACTAATTGACTAGACTTTGGTAAGGGCAGTTCGGTCATTGCCTCTTACAAGTAAAATGGGTGATTGAGAAAATGAGGAGTGCACGTCCTCTTCAGCAAATTCCACCAGCAATTCCATTTTTTTTATTAATTATTCTCTCTTTTTATCCCCAGACAATATCTAAACCTTAGAAACTCTAAATTTATAAACTTTAAAACCCAAATAAATATTTCAGCCCCATCTAATTATTTTAGATTTGAATTCAGGTGGTTAGCTAAAGAAAGTGCTTGTCCTCGGCCGCCCATCTTCAACACTATTTTGTATGACAAGATTCTAATAAAATGAGTGCATTTGTGCATGCACTGTGTTTATCCAAAGTTCGTCAGATCGACCTATAACCCTATCAGCAATAACGTACATCTGCAGCTAAAGAACTTTTGCACGTCCTCTTTTCATATAAGATCGACTAAGTGCTGAAAAACAATTAATGTCACTGCCACATGAAGACTCATTCTAAATACTGAACAGTTCTTTTGTTGTCAATGAATTATATATTTGTCTTGCATCTGACAAATAGTACATCACTTTCAGGTAATGCTTACTCCACTTTAGAATATATAAGAGTTTTAAGTTCCTCTCAGTAACGTTATACTACCTACTCCTGAGTTTGTTTTATTGCATGCTGATCCTTTAACCCAAACTTCACGGACACGACCGAGTTTTATGTTTTGTTTAATCCAGATTTCAATAACCGGGTCTTCACTCTTCAACCAGAGAATCTAAAAAAATATTGTGGTATTTTGACGTGTGGCTCATGGCCAATCATGTAACTCCAAGCAAAAGAGGACCCTCATCATGCATGATTCATGGATCTTAGCCATATTGTTGTTTTACAAGTTTTTGTTTCAAAAGCCAAATGGTTCAGGATTTGAAATCAACACAAGGATGCTCATAGTCAAAAGAAATGTAAGTAAATTATCATAACCAGAGATTTATCTTTACCTAACAATTCTATTTAGGAGTAATGACAGTCAGGGACCCTTGAGCATGCAATAATGATGTTTATTTCATAACTTGTGGAAAATTATAAGTATAAAAAAAGATATATTTCATTTGGAATGAGGGGCAAGTGGAGTAGGATGCATGATAACTACAAAAAAGATGTAAGAAATTTAAGATCGAAAAGTTTTTTTTTTCCCAATTTTTAGTTTCATTTTCTCTTTTATAGCAATAAAATTGACAATTCAAGTCTAATTTCTTACAATTTTTTACCTTCTTTTAGATAATAATAAACATCGTTTTCCACAAGAGTTACAAGGTAAATGTCTATAGAGAGAGAGAGAGATCGACAATAGTGACGTGTGCACTAAGGCTTATGCTTCCACAAAAGTTGTACATCAATCTCTCATTACTATATAATTGAGGGTAGCTTATCTGTCATTATCCCTCTCTGCTTTTGACTGGTTCAAACATTCAGTTGCAGACTTGCAGTCCACTCACTACCTGCCAATACCGGCCATTAGAGAATAGATCATCTCATACTTTACAAACTAAGAGCTAATAATGCTTTTTTCAGAAAGCTAGCTATTATGATAACGGTTTTCAATACTGATCATCAAATCTCACCCTTTCAAATGTCACTCTTCCTATCAATTTTCTTTGCATTAGTTTCAGTCTTACATTCAGTTTCGAGCTCCAGTGGGAACCTTTCTGAATCCCCATGTCCGCTAAACTTTGACGCCGTACGAAGATTAGTCAATGAAGGTCCCAAAAGGCCTATGCTGACTGATATGAACACACAGTGCCAAATTGTTCTCCAAGGCATCCGTTTGCTTCGAGCGGAGTATCTTAGAACGAATGGCTACTTTCTTCCTCCTGTAAACAGTTCCTGCTATGAATCTTGCAGGAACTTTGTTACCGAATTTGTACAAGGTTTTGACATCAGAACGTCATGTGGGTACTATCCTGAATTGATTTCCGAAGCCTGTATGAATATAACATCTCGGGCACAATTTGAGAGCCTGATTCCGAAGTCCAAATTGCAGGAGATTAAGCGTCATTGCAGTCAATCCCTAGAGAAGAGTTTTGCTTGTGATTCATGCACAAGCAAGTTGTCAAGTCTCAGCGACATCTTACGTCATGGTCCTGGAAATGGAAATGGAAATGTCTCGGACTGTTCAGGGTATCCATTTCTGTATGCCGCTGCTGTTGTTAATCAATTCGGACCAATTGATAGAGCAACCGCTAGGTGTTTGTTTTCACTTTATTTTTCTGCGCGTCAATCCAGTTTGAACAAGAGGCATGAGATTGTTATCTATGGGATTGTGTTAGGTTCTGTTATTGGGATCCTGGGGGCTTTTACCGCATTTTGGTTTCTGTTCATTCGATCGAAGAAATCTGAGGAGAGGGTGGTGAAAGTTACCGACAATGATGAGCCTAGTTTGGTCCTGGAAAGCAGAACCAGCAATTTGGCCAGGTTCAAGATTGAGGAGATAAAGGCTGCGACAATGAATTTTTCTAGGGAAAATATTATTGGGAAAGGAGGATATGGGAATGTTTACAAGGGAATGTTGCCTAATGGGACTGAAGTTGCAGTCAAAAGGTTCAAGAATTGCTCTAAAGCTGGTGATGCGAACTTCAAACATGAAGTTGAGATTATTGCAAGTGTTAAGCACGTGAATCTTGTTGCTTTGAGAGGTTACTCTACAGCAACAGTTCCTCTGGAAGGTCACCAGAGAATAATCGTGTGTGATTTGTTGCATAATGGGAGCCTCTATGATCATCTCTTCGGATCAGGAATGAAGAAACTGAGCTGGCCAATACGTCTAAGAATCGCCCTTGGAACTGCCCGAGGATTGGCCTATTTGCACTACGGGGTGCAGCCTGCAATAATCCACAGAGACATCAAAGCCAGCAACATACTTTTGGATGAAGCATTTGAGGCAAAAGTGGGAGATTTCGGCCTGGCAAAGTTCAATCCTGAAGGAATCACACATCTGACTACAAGGGTGGCTGGAACTTTGGGCTATGTAGCGCCGGAATATGCTCTATACGGGAAGCTAACCCCGGGAAGTGATGTTTATAGCTTTGGGGTGGTCTTGCTTGAGCTATTGAGCGGGAAAAAAGCATGTGAAATAATCCAAGGAAAATCCGTGCTCTTGAGTGATTGGGCATGGGAATTAGTGAAAGAAGGAAAAGCGTTGGATGTTATTGAAGAAAATATGCCAGAAATGGAATTGCCTGAAATGATGGAGCAATACGTGCTCACTGCTGCCATTTGTGCTCATCCTATACTGCAAGCTAGGCCAACAATGGACCAAATTGTTAAAATTTTGGAAACAGATGTTCCGGTTCGTTCGATTCTTGGATCATATGTTGCTTCTTTTAACAGAGAGGAGATTAGTGTGAGCTCAAGTTATATGTCAAGTTCCGCAGAGAGTAGCTGAGGAGCGATGATCATCACATTATGCTGATTGTATGATCTGTTCATTCCATGAACTGTTTATACATCTATGTAGCTCCTTTGTGCAAAAGAACAAAAAAAACGAAAAAGAATTGTTGTTGAATCTTATCAATTCTTTTGAGATAGAGTGGAAAAATAAGAAATTATTATATACTACTACAAATTATATATACAATAGTGGTCTTATTTAAGACGTCAATATTCAAACAATAATGTATTCAAGTTGTTATCAAACACCAACATTCAATTTTGTTTCGTTTATTTAATCTCTATTTTATTTCCGTCAGCTACCATTATTGTCTCTTCTGTCAACCGCACTCACAACCGCACTCACAATCACAAATCTCTTTAGATTTTCCTGATATCTATCCCTACGTATGCTTCAATTTATTTATGTATTTATTTATTTCTCGTTTTCAATTTAGTTATCAAACATTAAAATTTTCTTAGCCGCGTTATTGACTGCCTATTTATGATCTTTGTTAGTTAATAGAATTGACAAAAATAGAAAATTGACACAAATCTATATTAAAAGAGCCAATCTCCTATTTTATCTATAGCAACAGGATTTACTTTTGCATGTGGTTCTTCTCTTATCCAGCCACAAATATCGTTAAATATTCGACAAAAATTCCCCAAAAACAAGAGGAAAATTATCTTCACGACATAAGATTGTTTGACAGTTAATTATGCAAACAAGACCAATTTCCCTATAACTCAGCTTGGATAAATCAAATTATCTTTCTAGTAGGATTTCCTCAGAATCCAAACAAAGAACTTATGGTTTTTCTCGTAGTACATCTTTACTGGAATAATTCATTATTAGTATTACACATTGTGCTTTGCTGGTCCATGCAAGAGACTAGGATTCTGTCATGAACTGAGCTTAAAAGTCTTTATTACATCGTGCCTGTTGATACTTTTCTAAAGTCTTCTTTAATGTGTTCTATTCTATAAAAATCAAAATCATGTTACTATTTTTTTCTTTCCTTGTCCCTCTTGAGTAATAATGTTTCAGGATCTTTTCCTTGTAGTGTTGAACTATAATAGATGGTGTTGATGCGAGATTCTGGTTCTCCTCATTCTACGACCAGGGTCTCTGCTCGATCAACTTCACCACGACCAGGATCTCTCCTCGTAAAGCTTATTCTCCAGAGGTTCCTGCGCACACAGACAAGTCAGAGTACGCCGGTTGTTTTCCCGGCGCAAACCCTCCGACGCTCAAGTCAGATATGAAGGTTCGGGGAACGCTTGCCACAGATCTTATGGCTTTTGGGTAGTTTTCTCTTCTTTAGAATTTCTTTATCTCCCTTCTAATCTCAAAATTGCTAACCCTTTTACCTTCGTTGGCTACCTTTTTATAGGCTTCCTCTGAATCCCAGTTTTTCGCAGTCTACGCCCGTTATCCTCCCACCTCTCGAACGTGGATTCCCCATTTCCGTAGTCGTGGGTGGTTGCGTGGCCTTCGTGCCTAGATTCTCGGGCTGGAGAGCATGCCTCGCCAACTGTCGTTGACCGGGTCTCCTTGAATCAACCCTTAGCAAGAATACAGCAGGAATGGCTTTATGCTTCTTACAGGAAATTGGCCTCGCGGATGACGTGCTCGTGGATGAGCAGGATATTCCTGCCCCTATTCCCCTGCTACCTGGCTCTTACAAGACACACCTGCTCGCAGACTTCTGCCACCAAACATCTGCTCATCACGTCTGGTCTCGTCGGAGTATTTCCCTCAAACACCGATCCCCCAGTTTCTGGTGTTGGGTAATGTAATGGACCAGCAGTAGAAACTTAGCGGTTCTTGGTTGCGTGGGACTGGAAAATGAAATTCTTTTTTGCTGGGGGTCCTTGGGGTCAAGTTGCACAAATAGACGGGAAGGATTGTCGCGTCCCACCCCGTTTCACGGTCCCAGGTTGCCTGCTCGCTTTAGATGTCTTGTATCCATAATTGTTCTTGCTTTATTGGCTTGTCTCTAACCAAGTGTCTGTTTGTGTTGTAGTTTCTTGGGGTGTTCACTTCCCGCTCCAACCTAACCAGCTCAAACGGGTCAAGGCTGTACTCGCCAATTCCGGCTCGAGCCGAGAACTGCTAACTACTTACAACTTGCTCGAGTCTCGCTTGGTACTTCCTGGCCATAAGATAGAGGACGCCGTGATTGGGGCTCTAAACAGGAAACGTTCTCGACCCTAAACCACGAAGAGGGACCAGAACAAGGATGCCCCTACTGCAAAGCGGGCCAACATCGTGCAGCAGGTCTCTCCCTTGAAGACTTTACCTCCTCCTTCTGCCAAACTCGGCGAGACCAGTGGAGCAGCCACTGATCTTGCTTCCTCTTCGCCTCCTGTCGGGCATAGATCTCGTTTACCTGACAGCCAAGCAGAACACTTGGCCCCCTATCTCAACGAGCTTTCCAAACTCGTGAGCAAGAAGGACCTCGAGGACTTTGATGGCTGCACCTTAGGTGAGCTGGTGGGGGCCATGCAGTATAGCGCTTTCCATCTCAGCTGCATGACCACCTACTATAAGGCCAAGGTTGGCCGTTATGACAGGAAGATGAAGGAGGACATTCAGTCGGCGACGACCAGAGTTGACGTTGCTGAGAAGAAAGCAGGGGACTTAAACCTCGAGAATCTGAAGTTGATTGAGCGAGAATCTCTTGCTCAAGCCAAGGCTATTAATCTCGAGGAAGAGCTGACCAAGGTCAAGGAGGATCTTCAAAGGCAGAAGGCTATGTATGAGGCTCAGCTCGAATCTTTCCGCGATTCCCACCGAGCTCAGGTCGAGAACTTGGAGAAGGAGGCCGACAACCAGTACGACCAGGGACTTCGGCATTCTTATCGTTGCATCATGGCCGTCCTCGGGAAGCAGCATCCTGATCTAAAGATGGACGACCTTACAGCTGGTGTCGCCCAACATATGGACGAGGAGGCTGCAAAGGAGGATGCCGAAGAGGTGGCACCAATGGTGATAGAGGAGGAAAACTCTCCTCCCCGTGTAATCCCTGCTGATGCTAGTGAGGCGAGTAACCCCCCCAGACGCAACTGGAGATACTCCCTCAGCACCTGAGGTGGACCAGCTGACTGAGGCTGCTCGGCTTGCGGACCCACCGTCTTCTTAAATATGTTTCTTGTATTGTAACGAACAATATTTGTGAAGATTATCTGCTTTGTTAATTATTAACAAATTAATAGAAATGTTTTTGATTACTCTCTTGTGTTGTAATTACGAGTTATTTTTCCGCTTGAGAATCTGCTCGTCTTCGTCCGGTCGAGCAGGCTCTGGCTTGGTATATGGTTTTGCCACATGCCTTGGAAGATTCTTCAATGCTTGGGATTCTGCTCGCCTTCTCGTGGCTGAGCCGATCTTGGCACGCTTGGCTTCTGGTCTCGCCATAAACAGGCTTTGAGACTTGTCGAGCCTTTGCATGCCTTACGTAATTTCTTCAAAGCTTGGGATTCTGCTCGCCTTCTAGTGGCCGAGCAGATCCTGGCACGCTTGGCTTCTGGTCTCGCCATAAACAGGCTTTGAGACTTTGTCGAGCCTTTGCATGCCTTAGGCAATTTCTTCAAAGTTTGGGATTCTGCTTGCCTTCTCGTGGCCGAGCAGATCCTGGCACGCTTGGCTTCTGGTCTCGCCATAAACAGGCTTTGAGACTTTGTCGAGCCTTTGCATGCCTTAGGCAATTTCTTCAAAGCTTGAGATTCTGCTGGCCTTCTCATGACCGAGTAGATCATGGCACGCTTGGCTTCTGGTCTCGCCATAAACAGGCTTTGAGACTTTGTCGAGCCTTTGCATGCCTTAGGCAATTTCTTCAAAGCTTGGGATTCTGCTGGCCTTCTCGTGGCCGAGCAGATCCTGGCACGCTTGGCTTCTGGTCTCGCCATAAGACAGGCTTTGAGACTTGGTGAGCCTTTGCATGCCTTCAATTCTTCAAGGATTGGGATTCTGCTCGCCTTCTCGTGGTCGAGCAGATCCTGGCACGCTTGGCCTCTGTCTCGCCATAAAACAGGCTTTGAGACTTGATGAGCCTTTGCATGCCTTTGATTCTTCAAGGATTGGGATTCTGCTCGCCTTCTCGTGGTCGAGCAGATCCTGGCACGCTTAGCTTCTGTCTCGCCATAAAACAGGCTTTGAGACTTGATGAGCCTTTGCATGCCTTTGATTCTTCAAGGATTGGGATTCTGCTCGCCTTCTCGTGGTCGAGCAGATCCTGGCACGGTTGGCTTCTGTCTCGCCATAAAACAGGCTTTGAGACTTGATGAGCCTTTGCATGCCTTTGATAATTTCTTGAACAGTGTAGTTGACTGAAACTCCTCATTGATTCATTTGTTATTGAGTTCGGCTTACATGAGGTTGCTTTGAAATAAGAAATCAAAAATAAAAAACAACGGACACGAACAGAAAAAAAAAACTTTAAAACGTGAATAAGTCTTACTAGAAATATTTCCTGAGGTGTGCCGCGCTCCAGGGGCATTTCACCTCGTGGCCCTCCGTGCGAACCAACTTGTAAACTCCGGGTCCAACTAGCTGCCATTCCCGGCTTCCACTCGGGTATCAAGGGATGTTATCTGCATTGCTTCCCTTGCTGCCGAGGAGTAACAGCTTCGTGCGATTCTCTGGTCTCCTCGTACCACTCCAACTACCCCATTCACCCGGTACTTGAGAGCCAGATAATGGTTGGACAGCACCGCTTTGCTCATCCTTAGAAATGGCCGGCCTAGGATCATCTGATAAGGACCTTCCTCATTCACTACCACAAAGTCCAGTATCATTGTCATTTCTGTCGGGGAGCTCCCAATCGTGATAGGCAGCTCGACCACGCCCAGAGGGACCAGCTTTCCTCCTCCAAACCCCTTCAAGGAGGTATTGGTGTAATCCAACTTCAGGTCTGCTATTCCCATCTCGTCCAGGGTTGACTTAAACAACACATCAACCGAACTTCCTGTGTCAACCAGTATCCTGTCAAACTTCTTGATAGCAACAGTGGCCTTGATGACCAAAGCATCCTCGTGGGGTATAGAATCCCTTCCTCATCCTCATCTATCCACATGATTGGCACTTGCCTGACTCTTGCACGTTTGGCTGCTGGGGTGTTGAAGAATACCTCTTTGCTGGTCATGGCGTATCTAGCATAATTCTTCCTCGACCTGTTGGAATCTCCAGCCAATATTGGGCCCCCAGCTATCACCCTTATTGTAGGCTGCTCGCGCCTCAGGTTCCTGTCACTCTGCTCCTCTTCACTTGTCGAGGCTACCATTGGGAAGGTCCCATATATAAACTCGTCCAGATACCGATTTCTCACCAAATCCTCAACCTGGGTCTTGAGATCCCTGCAATCTGCTGTGGTGTGGCCATGAGCGCCATGGAACTTACAATAGCGCCCCCTATCCCTCCTGCTGGGCCGCTTCGTTATTGGGGCAGGGAGGTACAGCAACCCTCGATCCTTTATGGCCTCGTACACCTCATCCAGGGACATCTTCAAGGAAGTAAACCGCCCATAATCATGGTTCTGGTCGATCAGGTGCACTGTTCTTTCTCTGTTTGCTCCGTTCTGAGTTGGGGGCGGTGGCAGTACTTCTGGTCTGCTCCCTCTGCTACCGTGGGAATGTTGATGGAGGCCACCATATGCCGAATCATGCATTCTCCAAGGCTCCCTAGCTGGGGAACGAGGAGGTTGTGCCCTGCTGCGCTGATACTGTAGTGGCCTCTGATGAGGCTGGTAAGCAGTT
Organism: Citrus x clementina; assembly: GCF_000493195.1. NCBI lineage: Eukaryota > Viridiplantae > Streptophyta > Magnoliopsida > Sapindales > Rutaceae > Citrus > Citrus x clementina. Next base: position 32,229,260 of record NW_006262201.1, on the reverse strand, counting down.
ACCCGACCTCCTGCTCCACTACCCGAGGCCTGGTGGTCCCTCCTCCTGATCGGGCCATTCCCCGGTAATGCTTTCTTCTCTTTCCTCCCCAACCCTTCTAACTGGTCTGTCTTAATCCGTGCTGCCTTCTCCTCTTCAATCTCAATGTCTCTCTTAGCCTGCTCGTATGCGGCCGCGTACGTCTGAATAACTGGGCTTCTCAAGTTGTACCACAGCCTTCCTATCTTTACCCCTTCTTTCAATCCCCTTAACGCCTGAGGGTGGTTGAAGGCTCCCAAGTCGAGGACAACACGATGAAACCTCTTGATGAATTCCCGAAGGGTTTCTTGCTCCCCCTGTTTCATGCTTTTCAGCTCCATCATGTCATCTTCTGGTGCCATTGTCCTACTAAACTGCTCTGCAAATTCCTGGCACATCTGCTCGAAGGTTTTAATGCTGCCCCGAGAAAGTTTCCTGTACCACTCTCGTGCACGTCCCTCAAGGGATAGTGGGAACACCCTGCACCTTTGGGATTGAGATAATCCTTGTACCCCAGTTATGTCGTTGAAGCGCTCTATGTGCACCAGCGGATCAGTTCTTCCCGAGTATCTAAGGTCTGGGAGGCGGAAATCTCTCGGAATAATTGCCCTCATGATCTCTGCTGCGAGCGGTGATTCTCCGTCCAGCATTATCCTCCAACCAGGAGCTCTGCTCCTTCTTTGCATGTCGTCAATTATCTGCGCTAGTCTGCGCACTTCCTCCTCCAGCTGCACTGCACGACCAGGGTCACGTGCTGCAACCTGATCCCTCTATTGCTCCACATCAAGCAAGTGTTGCCTTAACTCTGTTTCCTCTGCATTTGCCACCCCGTCATCCTCGTCAAAAATCTGTCTTGCCGGGGATTACTCTTCCTCTCTACGGAATTCTCCCCGCAGAGGTATGTTACCTCTCTCACCACCAAATCTCCCGGTGGTTTGACTTCTCCTCGTACTATCGGGACCTGGAGCCACTCCCCCAACTCTCATCCTTTCCTCCTGGGTTACTCTTCGTTCACTTCGCAACTCATGCAGGATGGTTGTCAGGGTCTCCATATGCTTTTCCATCCGTTCCATCCGGTCGAACATGGCTTTTTCCCGTGCTTCACTGGCTATCTCTCTCAGAGTCACGGAATCGTTAAGCCTCATATCACCCCCTTGTGCACTACTTCCTCCTGTCTCCATTGCTTTTCACTTGCTTCACTCCTCTTCTTGCTATCAACAGAAGCTTTTTGATCAGCTCCCCACAGACGGCGCCAAAATGTTGATGCGAGATTCTGGTTCTCCTCGTTCTACGACCAGGGTCTCTGCTCGATCAACTTCACCACGACCAGGATCTCTCCTCGTAAAGCTTATTCTCCAGAGGTTCCTGCGCACACAGACAAGTCAGAGTACGCCGGTTGTTTTCCCGGCGCAAACCCTCCGACGCTCAAGTCAGATATGAAGGTTCGGGGAACGCTTGCCACAGATCTTATGGCTTTTGGGTAGTTTTCTCTTCTTTAGAATTTCTTTATCTCCCTTCTAATCTCAAAATTGCTAACCCTTTTACCTTCGTTGGCTACCTTTTTATAGGCTTCCTCTGAATCCCAGTTTTTCGCAGTCTACGCCCGTTATCCTCCCACCTCTCGAACGTGGATTCCCCATTTCCGTAGTCGTGGGTGGTTGCGTGGCCTTCGTGCCTAGATTCTCGGGCTGGAGAGCATGCCTCGCCAACTGTCGTTGACCGGGTCTCCTCGAATCAACCCTTAGCAAGAATACAGTAGGAATGGCTTTATGCTTCTTACAGGAAATTGGCCTCGCGGATGACGTGCTCGTGGATGAGCAGGATATTCCTGCCCCTGTTCCCCTGCTACCTGGCTCTTACAGGACACACCTGCTCGCAGACTTCTGCCACCAAACATCTGCTCATCACGTCTGGTCTCGTCGGAGTATTTCCCTCAAACAGACGGAAACAATGGTCGGAAAGAAAGACGTGGAAAGTGGGAACAGCAACTCATCGGAGCCAAATGTTGACAGAAAGAATGAATATGGAAATGTAAGGGAGCCATTGATTGACAGAAAGAATGAAGCAAAAGAACAACAAAACCCAAGTAACAATGACGGATTGTGCATGGTTTTCTTCAGTACATTTGTTGCAGTTTGTGGCTCTTTCGAGTTTGGATCGTGTGTAAGCACTCATTCAATGATATCTTCGCGGAATGAATTTATCTGACTGTTTTATGCTTGAAAGGAAGATTATAGTATCCTGAAATAAACGTTAAAATAAAAATGTTTTCCGGGTGGGTTATTCATCACCAGCCCAGTTTGGCATTATGGCTGACCTTAAAGAGTCTTATGCAGAGGTAATTAACTTTGAATTCAATCTTTCTAAATTCTATAAATGATCGAAGTACTTATAAGTACGGCTATGTAGTTTGACCGTGGGGAAACATTTTGTGTTTTCTAGTACTCACTCTTTGGATCTATATTGACTATTGGAGCCATCATTGGTGCAATCACAAGTGGACGCATTGCTGATTGGGTTGCCAGGAAAGGGGTGGGGAAAAAGCCATTATCGCGTTACATTTCTTTGAATCTTCGCCTATTACAGACCCTTTAGTATTGGTGGCCTTGTTGTGGTTGCAGGCTATGAGGATTGCATCAGTTATATGCATAGTGGGATGGCTAACAATCTCTGTATCTTCAGTATGTTGCGTAAATTAATATGTGTGTGTGTGTGTGCAAGTGTGCATAGCTAATGTATATATGACCATCTAATTCTATGTCTATCAATAGGCTGCTCCCCTGCTGGATTTTGGGAGATTTTTAGCAGGATGTGGAATTGGAGTTATGTCTTATGTGGTATGCTAGTTTTCTTTTATTTGACCTTTGTTTTTAACTAACAATATGCAAATTAGGAATTCACAAACACCTTCTACTGCACTCTCTGAACACATAGGTCCCGGTTTATATCGCTGAGATAACTCCGAAAAACCTCAGGGCAGCTCTGGCAACAGTAAATCAGGTACTGAATTGTATGCATAAGGTCATTAGAATTCAGTTTATTTTCGGAAGTTAGCGTCTAAAGTGTTTGATCGAACTATTTTACACTTGCAAACTTTCTGTCTGTCTTTTCGCACTTTACAAGTTAGTGGTTTCATTTTCTACCAGCTGTAGATTAATCTGAATCTCAAACTGATAGATCTTTGTTCCCTTTGTTGTTATTTAGACTCTGATTGCATGTTATCTCCTCTTCAGCTCTTCATTGTCACAGGGGCGCTTTTTGCCTATGTAATTGGTGCATTGATGTCTTGGAGGATACTGGCTCTAACCGGTATTGTTTATCAGAATCACATTAATATTTTCTATGGCAAATAATTGCCAACAAGGATTATTGAAGTGGGGTTCCTTGCAGGAATTGTCCCTTGTTTGGTTATGTTAGTAGGACTCTTTTTCATTCCTGAGTCTCCCAGATGGCTGGTAAGCTCAAGCTTATCAATACTTACTGCAATTTATTTTCCTGGAATTTGAAGATAATCAAAATTCTCAGAAAAAAATTGATTCTTATGCTGCAGGCAATGATTGGTAAAAATCAGGAATTTGAAGTTGCCCTAAGCATGGTTCGCGGACCTAATGTTGATGTGTCCAGAGAACTGAATGAAATTCTAGTACTTGCTTAATTCCAATTTACCAATTTTATTCGTCCACTGTATTCCGTTTCGACAGAGCAAACGAATTACTCTCATCTTGCAGGAATCCTTGGCACTTATTAATCAACTTCCCCGAGTTAATATACTAGACTTGTTCAACCGGAGGAACATCCACTTTGTCAATGTAAGCATTGGTAATTAATTTATTTCCAGCTTTAACATTTTTCATGATCATGATCTTCAAGTGGTCTCATACTTGAGTATTTGCAATCAGGTTGGAGTTGGATTAATGGTGTTTCAACAAGCAGTTGGAATCAATGGTTAACATATACTATGCTGCTCAAATTTTTAAGTCCGCAGGTAAATCCCCAAAGTCTATTGTCCTCCCGTCTAATTTTGGAGGCACATCAGTCATAAACTTTTGTTAAAGACATTCTAGAACCCTTAAAGTTTCTGCTATGTTTCTGTTGATTAAATGTCACAAAACCTCAATCCAAAACAGGCATTTTCTTATTTATTTATTTATTCTTATACTAATTGGTAGAGTTACTCTTTTCTGAACCCAGGAGTTTATCCCAACCTTGGAAGCATTCTATATGCTTCTCTGCAGGTTGTTCTCATAGCATTCGGCGCAACCTTGATGGATAAAGCTGGAAGAAGACCCCTTTTAATGGTAATTAATCACGTTTAATTTTCATCATTACTCGAAATAGGGTTTGTTCTTACACAACCAATAATTCAATCCCATGTTCTGTTTTAAACATTTTCAGATTTCTATAGTTGGCCTATTGCTTGGCAATCTCTTAACTGGAATGTCCTTCCTTTTGAAGGTAATTAATCATCACTAATTAAACCTAAACACATTAATTATTCATATTTAAGTCCATCTATATAGCTCCTAATTTGATTTTTTTATTTTTTATTTTTCATCAGGATCACCATTTGGCTCCCCATGCTGTTCCAATCCTTGCAGTCGTTAGGTTAGAGTCATGGTAACCTCAATTTTTAATTTTTAATTTTATTTTCTGATGATAAGTTATACCTGTCAGAATATGTGCATTTACATTACTCTCTTGCAACTTCTTCAGGTTTACATTGCCTTCTATTCAATCGGGATGGGACCAATTCCTTGGGTTATAATGTTCGAGGTAAGTAATATTATACCGAATTTGTAAAGCTAGTCGAAAAATTTAAATAAACTATAATTACCGTGCTTCAGCTTAATTTTTAAAGCACGACATTAAACAGTTAACCGGCCAGTAACTCCAACATTTTTTTGACAAAAAAATGTTTACTAATCATCCGTTCATTTATACTTGACATATAGTAATTTGGGATCTAATTCAAATTATTTTTCTGGCAGATTTTCCCACTCAATATAAAGGGTCCAGGTGGGAGCCTAGTGACTCTAGTGAACTGGATTGGTTCATGGGCCATTTCCTACTCTTTCATCCTTCTTATGACTTGGAGCTCATGTGGTAAGTCTTCTTTGTACATGCAAAATTGAAATTGAAGCAATTTAGCGGTAATACGTACACCCATTTGGCCATTTCCATAAGTTTGGGTTTTTTTCAGGTGTTTTTTTTCTTGTATGCTGGGTTGTCTGCAATATCAATGCTATTCAGCATCAAGTTTGTACCTGAAACAAAAGGCAGAACATTGGAAGAGGTTCAAGCATCCGTGAGCTAACAATAAATTGAATTTGTACATACAGTCTTGTAAAAAAGAGATAGAATATTCCTACTGTCTTCATATCTCCATTAAATCGAAGTTTGTGCTATTTGTACTCCAATAGGGTCATGTAATTAGGAGGGCTGTTTCCTTTTAACAAAGTTATGGCAAAATTTTAACCGGCCAGGTACATTTTTATTGTCATATAACAATACCGTGACATTTTATATAATTACTGTTAGCTGGGGGTCGATTTAATTAATTTGAAAAAGCAGCTACTCCTTTTCTCTTTAATTTCTTTCTTTTTGTTAAAATGAAATGATCTTACCAAAATAATATTCAAAATGAAAATTTACTAAACACCATATGAAACTTGTAGTTGCTCGTATGATTTTACCAAAATAATATTCACTTTTAACCATTCCTACAAGTAATTGATAGGAAACTTTGTTTGCAAGATGGGTTGAACTGAAAGCGTGAACATTAACGAGAATTTTGATAGGAAACTTTGTTTGCAAGCTCTTTTAGTCACTGTTTGTATATTAATATTGTTGAGCTCTGGCCTGGGGTCCGTCTGGTTGGTACCCAACTTCAATTATTTTGATGTACCAATGAATCCCAACCCAGCAGGTCTTGTCAACAAGTAACCAAGTAAAAACTAATGAAGTAACTCAGCTGGTCTTGTGAAAAGGGTGTATAAAGTAAAAATTAATTATTTAATTTTGATGTATGAGCGTTCATAGTAATTTTAAGTATTTAAAGTAATCTTGAGAGTGCAAATACAAATAGAGTGAAACAATGATTTATGATAATAAAGTCTGTATTTGTAATTATACAAGTAAAAAATTCAAGTGTTCTAAATTTTGTCATTCTCACCTTTTTTTTTTTTTACTTTTACGAAAAAGTAATTCAGTTTTCACATCATAAAATAAAAATTTATGCTTGCTTTAATTAGGGTAATGGAATAGTAACTTCTTGAACCACACAATAGATTTTTTGGGATACGTCTACAATTCTTGAAGTCGACATGAAAATTTTAAAACGAATTGTACAACTATTCGTCCATTTGAAATTATCAAACAATCACCATGCAAAATAACTCTTCACATTTAATTCGAAGAAACTTGAGTAAGGAGAATATATTGGCAAAATTCAAGAGGAGCTTTACCGGCCAAAAGTTTTTAGCCTAATCCAATTATAATGACTAAATTCTGAAACCCCAAGAGATGAGCTAAAAAAAGCAATCAAAGAAAACGAGCGTTAAGCGTACAACAAATGGTATTAGGGATTTATTAATTTGTCTACAATAATAATATAGGTTATGAATGTTTTAGTACTAAAAAATAATTTTTAAAAATGGGTTTCTTAATATATTCAAATAGCACTATCTATTTCTTAAATTAAGAGTGTTCACAATAACAATTTATTAAATAGCCTCACCCTTTACTTAATTTGGAATTAAGAGAAATTTTGAAACAAGGAAAGGTAGTAAAACATTCCTAGCTAATTATTAGATAATAAAGATCATTATTATTATATATATATATATATATATATATTTTGTGTTGTTCTCATGAGCTATATGATAAAGTAGCTGATCTTAACTTTTTCTAACACCCAACAGCATTTCAATTTCTATCATTCAAACCTAATTCAGTTTGAACTTGACTTTTACTTGGATGATCATACATACCAATTATGGTAGCTCTTTGGGGACCACGCTAATTTTCATCATTTTCCTAGTATCTTGTTGATTTCATTTAAGAAAAAAGTTAATGAATTTTGCATACTTTGTAGTGTTATTTAATTGTGTAAAAAAATTATTTTAACATAGTTTGTATCACTTTAATAAAAAATCATATTTTACCTTCAATAAATTACTAGTTAATGGCTTTATACTAACGGTGAGTTAACATAAGGATATTTTAAGTTATTGTTTAAAAAATAAAGATGAAATGAGCTATTGCATTAAATTTTAAGGATGAAAAGAACTTTTTCCCGGCTAAAAATTCTCTTTGAGTTTTAATTATACACCATGAGAAAAACAATGGTCTTGGCATGATTTCATTTGTGTGAACATTAACACTTCCAGCATTTCGCATATGCTTCCCAAGATGTCACGTCAACTAGTTGGTAAAGATGCTACTAGATGGTGGCAGAGTCCTAATAATGTATTAATGCGGTAATTGCTGAACTAGTATTAGTACTTTTCAGTATTACTAATTTTTGAAAAACCCACTTAAATATCCCACATTCTGATTTGTGTTGAGCCTTAAAAAAAAAAAAAAAACTCAAAGCCCCCACTCTTTCTTCTCCGATCGGTCTCTGTTTTGTAACTGCAGTTGCTCAGAAATAGAAGAAGGTTCACTAATAACAAGCTCATTGATTTCAAACAGTGGAGCCTCAATCACAAGCTATGATAGCAATGACCAGCTGCAAAATGATAAGCGATATTCACCTGATCCTGTAACCCTTAGAGTCATCTTCAGCAGCTTAGTTGCCGCCTGCGGCTCCTACGTTTATGGCCATGCAGTAAGTGTATATAACTACATATATATAATTATATAGATATCAATCTCCAATATTAGAGAATTTTGATTTTCAACATTTGAATTAAATAGTTTATGGGTATATATGCAAAGCCGATATATATTATGGTTGTGATTGGTCAAATATGTTTTGAAGGATTTTGATTGACACGACTTAAAAATGTTTGATTTACTCTCAAGTATAAGAGTGCCTAGTTATAATATATCTCGGTGAGTCCAAGGTCGATCCATAGAGAAAAGATTTAATTTGTTTATTTTATTTTATCTAAATTTTGAAAATAAAACTTAAATATAAACAACTTAATTTAAATAAAACTATGAAATTGAATTAGTTAGGGTTGTGTTCTTGTGGATTCACTCTTAGTAGTAAACAAAACTTAATAAATTCTTTTTGCCATTTTTTTAGATTTATTCCCCAAAAGATTGATTATATAAATTATTATTATTTTCCCTTTAATTTTATGATGGATTAAGTATTCATTGTGACAAAATTAAATTTGTCTACAATAAGTTAAAATACCATTTTACCATACCTTATATTAAGATAAAAAGAATTTATTGTGCCAAACTCCCTTATTTGTCTACAATAAATCAAAAAAATGGCAAGAGAATAACAATTATGATTGTTCAACTTAGAAAGGAAAATTATGATAGTAGCAATGTGTGTGTGTAACATAAAAATTCAACTTAGAAAGGAAAAAGAAACATAATTAATCTTCGATTTTGCAGATTTTGCTCGATGATTTAGGCAATGAAGATTCGACACGACGGCGATAGAGAAGCACCAGTAGAGCACAGCAAACCAGTCCTCGAATTCATGCGACAAAGGCAATGCAGATGATGGGTGCACGCAGAAGCATCATGCGACAAAGCCCTGTTGATGGATTCGTTGCCAAAATCGAAAAGCAATGCCCTTCAATGTAAAGTGGTGGAAAATAGAAAAAGGAGCTCCATGCTTTTTAATACAATTTTTTTCTTTTTCTCTTACGCTTTATGCATACCTGCACAAACCCGATCGCCTCACGAATTTGGTTGCACAAACCCGATCCCCTCGCGAGTTTGGTTAATGTAGGTTTCACCGTATAATTTCCATCATATTCCTGGTATCTCTCTAGCTCTTAATAATAAAAATAAGGGAAAATAACACCCACACCTTCAAGATTTAAATTTGAGAAAATAGTTATGTAAATATCCAAGTTTTTAATAAAGGATATTAAAATCAATCTCCTTTTGACTATAATGCTCTTAAGTTCCATTAACTCAAAAAAATTGACTCTAATATTTTATAATAAATGACATAATATTAAAATAAATATATAAAAATATATTTTTTCAATATTATATAAAATAACTTAATATTATTAATACATGAGATAAATTTGATTAATTATAAGATCATTTAACCAAAAGATTTATTTAAAACTTATTATAATAAACAATAATATATTATTAAAATAAATATAATAATTTACATTTTTAAAATTATTTTATATATTAAAAATATTCTAACATTATTAGTGTACAATATTCTTATTCGTCTTCAGTACTTTTGGGAAAGTACTTTTTAGCAGAAATATCTACTAGTTTTTTTTTTTTTTAATGTTGGAGTCATTGAATGTTTATCTACTTAAGTGGAACACAAATTCATTAATCATCAATTATCAGAAATCAGAATATCATTTTCTTCAGCTCCAAATTTTTCTTCCATAATTCCCATGAAAATGGAGGGCACGTGATCATTTTAGTTGAGCCAATTTTTGAACACTACCTGATGGAGACGTGTGAGCTTTCCTTTGCCAAGCCTAGATTATCCTTAAAGAAACTATCCCAGAAATATTGAATAAAAGAAAATTATTTTCATACCATCTTTATTTTGTTATATTTATTTATTTTGATACGTTCTTTACACCACTTTTATTTTTAAATTTATATCAATCAACCACTTCGATACTAAAAATAATCATTTTACCCCTATATGAATTAAAAAATTATTTTATTTTTTAAAAATTTAAAAAATAAAAAATATAATTATAAAATATCCCTAAATTCAATAAAACAAAGAAATCTCAAAATCTAAGGTGATAATTTTAAATGAAATTATAATCATAAAAAATCAACATCTTGTAATTATAATTTTATTTAATTTTTGTAATTAAATTAATTATAGAGAAGTTTACAAAAGCTCCTTATGATTTTTGTAAACTTATCTATAATTAATATTAAGAAACTTCCCTATGCAAATTAAATGAAATTATAATTACAAAAACTTACCATGATAATTTTTTAAATGAATTTATAATTATAAAAATTTTACATATTAGATTTTAGATTTATTTATTTTATTAAATTTACTGATTTTTTAATTATAATTTTTTTATTTTATAAAATTTTATGGAATAAAATTACGGGACTACTTCACTTGAGTAAATTACGGGGCACAAATTTTTGCAAGTGTAATAATAAGGATGACGAAAGTTGGGCCTACTTAAGGCTGGCCCTTGGGCTGAAAAAAGAAGATGAGTTGCTTTGGGTTACGGGACACATATATTTTTCCCTTTCTCCACCTTACTTCAATATTATCTAAGTAATCAAAGCACTTAATCCTATATAATGTACTGAAAAAGCTCTGTAACCAAACAGAATGCCTCAATCTCAAATGTACATTATATTAGTTGAACCAAGGAACGCCCATATAGTCAATTAAACTCGGTTGCCTTTCCCGCTCTTCATAACGACTTTAACCGAACTTTGACTTGGTCAGAATAAGTGGATCACGTGACTTGTCACGTGTGGACTTATCTGACGAAATCACAGAGTTTGGCTGCAGGAAAACGCCCCGTTTTGGCTCAATTTTTAATTCTCTAGCGTTGGATCCACTACTATTGCTTCTGCTTGCAGGCAAAAGTTGGTCAAATGAAAGAGTTTGAAGCTTCTTTACAGAGCCTTAGGGGACTGAATGTTGATATTTCTCAAGAAGCTGCTGAAATCAAAGTAATTTTTTTTTTACTCTTTATAATAACTGTTTTTTGAGCTTTCAATATTTATGTAAGTTTAATATTTTCTTAAATTTCAATTTTTTCTATTTCAATTTTCAGGATTATACAAACTTCCTTCAGCAGATATCAGGAGATGCAATTATGAACTTGTTCCAGCGGAAATATATTCATTCACTCATTGTGAGACTTACAAATTATTCATCCATTATCTTGCGTCCAGTTAAAATTTTTTATGGATGCCTTGTCTCAGTTGTCTTATTTTTATAGAAATTTATATATAAAAAAAGTTCAGGTTGGAGTTGGACTCATTGTATTCCAAAGATTTGGAGGAGTCTATGTATTTCTCTTCTACGCCGGCACTATTTTTGAGTCAGCTGGTAATCTATATTACTGACTATTTTAACATTTCATTGAATTGATGTAAACAACATAAGCAAACATGTTATTCGGATATATAAAAATACATATGCGTGTATATATGTACTTTGTAATAGGTTTTTCAAGCAGGATTGGGTCTATAACAGCAGCTATTGTCCAGGTTCATCGCTATCTCTATAATTCTAACACATAAAATGCAGACGTGCACACATGAGAATGATTATTTTATATACGTCTTAAAAATTAAGATATAATTTTCATTCTTCTGCAGATTATAACTACTACTCTTGGAGCAGTCCTCGTAGATGTGTCCGGGCGACGGCTGATGCTACTGGTCAGAAAGAAAAACACATTCTTATTTTCCTACTAAAAGAAAAAAGGTTGGTAATGTAGATTCTAATAAAGAAACTGATTCTGAATTCTACCAATTAACATATGCAGATATCTACTGTTGGTGCGTGCTTGGGTTGCATAATCACAGCATTAGCATTTGTATTTGAGGTTCATCTACGGCGATTTATATTTGAAAGCTTAGTCTTTTTGTCTTTTTCCTGATCTGTTTGTGATTCTGTTGCTTGCTTGCATAATAAGGAACTACAGAGATCTCAGGCATGTTGGTCCTCATTGGTGTAGTGGTAATTAAATCAGCTTGTTTTAATTTGTATGAATTTATTTTTGTTTGATTCTGTGACAATGAGTACCCTGAATCCTGAGATTTAATTATTGTTTGTTTTTGTCTCCGCAAATTAGGTCTATCTGGGATTTCTTCAACTTGGCGTTGGAGGAATTCCCTGGATTATAATGTCAGAGGTAAGATGTGTTTTACTTTAGTTTCTTCCTTCTTGACTGATTTAAGTTACTTTTGGTTAATAATTTTTTTTTTCCAGATATTTCCTATAAACATCAAAGGCTCAGCTGGAAGCCTTACGATTCTTGTTAGTTGGATTGGATCCTGGATTGTGTCCTACACTTTCAACTCTTTATTTGACTGGAGCTCAATAGGTGAATATACCTCCCTCGCTTTCCAATTCTTTCTCTCATTCCTACAAAGGGAATTTGGCTAGGAGTGAATTTGGTAGATGCTGTAGTTTTAACCCACAATTGCTCTCTATGAAGAAATCACTAGTTAGTAAATGCAAATTTATTATGGGTGGGTGATTTAAAAGTATCTATTTACCAAGCATTTTAGTGACTTTGCTTTCGAATTTCTTGGAGATGAAGAATTGTGTTCACACTATTTCAGGAACATTCTTCCTGTATGGTGCCATTTGTGGTCTTGGAGTTTTATTCATTTGGAAGCTGGTACCAGAGACTAAGGGTCGAACACTCAGAAGAAATTCAAGCATCAATGATGAATGGTCGCCGTTATTAAAAAAAAAAAAAAATTAACACACTGAAAAGCATATTATATCGAGGTGATTAATTTAATTTATGAAAATTTTGGATCAAGAAACAAATAGCTTTGTTATACTAAGAAAGTTTGTAAATTATAATTATTTAAGCTACAAGATTCTGTGAAATGGGTCAGTTGGATGGATAAAAAACTATTGCAACCCCAAAACGAGCTTTTGCCGGTTCGTGTGTTAATTGTTTCTGCCCAAGAAAACGAAAGTTATTCTTCCCTTCTCAAAATAATGAAGAGGAGATTCACAGATTGATCTAGATATGATTGTTATTTCTGTTAGGAAATTGGTGGGTAAAGCAGGACAGCAACTAAAATAAAATTGGAAGAAAATAAAGAACAAGTACAATAGAGGACACCAAAAATTACGTGGTTCGGCTTTTAGCCTATGTCCACGGGCGAAGACAGAAGGAAAATATTTACTAGTGAAATAAGGATTACAAGTATTATAATATTTTGGCTCACTACCCAAAACCCCAATACACCCAATCTCTCACTTACTAGACTCACAAGAGCTTTCTAATTTTAGGCTCTTAAAATCTCTCAAACTCTCTCTCCTTGTTATTCTCTCACAAATTGAATGCACAAATCGAAATGGGAGCTCTCCCCTTTTATAGCCAAAATTGGCTATTAAAATAATAATAATTTTTTTTTTCTTGTCAAAATCGTGTTCCCCATTTTCTTCTTCAAACTTCTTCTTTTTCAATTTTCTTCATTCCATATTTGCTGCTGCCAAATTCTTCTTCTTCTTGTTTGAACAAATTGTTGCTGACCATCTAGATGGCTGCTTTATACCATCTAGATGGCCACTTTATTTGACATTTCTCCCACTTGGAGATTTAATTGAGAATCAATTAATTTCCACACCATCCTTTCTACTTCGCCATAATCATGTTGTCTACGTTTCTGCTAGGCCACAAGAGGATCTACTCCAGACAAATTTATAAGTATTTATCGGCTTGGTCAAAACATCTGTTAGGTTATCTTTGGTATGGATTTTCTGCAAATCTACACTTCCATCTTCCATTACTTCACGAACGAAGTGATACTGAACTCCTATGTGCTTTGTCCTGGAATGAAAGGCTGGATTCCTTGCAATGTGCAAGGCACTCTGACTGTCACAAAACACAGGAATTTTTTGTTGTTTGTGCCCGAGCTCCTTCAATAACTTTTGTATCCAAATAGCTTCCTTACAAGCTTGTGTAGCTGCCATGTATTCTGCTTCCGTTGTAGATAAAGCCACAACAGTCTGCAGTTTCGAAATCTAGCTTACAGCTGCTCCCGCAAGTGTAAACACATAGCCAGTAGTGGATTTTCTTTTATTAAGGTCTCCTGCAAAATCTGAATTTACATAGCCCCTGACAGTAAACTCCGATCCTCCATAAAATAATGCAACATCTGAGGTTCCTCTGATGTATCTCAGAATCCTCTTCACAGTTATCCAATGCTCTCCACCAGGATTCGCCATGTATCGACTGACTGCTCCCACTGCTTGTGCAATGTCCGGTCTTGTACATATCATAGAGAACATTAAACTTCCCACTACTAATGCATACGGTACTCGAGACATCTCCTTCCTCTCTGCTTCATTGCTATGATACATACTTGAGGATAATTTGAAATTAACAGGAAGTGGGGTAGAAATTGACTTACAATCTTGCATGTTGAAGCGCCGCAAGATTTTCTTCAAGTAATTCTTTTGTGAAAGCCAAATCTTCATATTATTTCTGTCTCGGTGAATTTGCATCCCTAGAATCTTGTTTGCTGGTCCCAAGTCCTTCATTTCAAACTCCCTAGCCAACTGTGCCTTCAATTCTTGGATTCGATCTTTGTTGGGACCTGCTACCAACATGTCATGACTACTTTGACTGTTGTGAGTCGAACCACCGGAGAAAATATCTCGTTGAAGTCAATACCTTCTTTCTGAGCATATCCTTTCACCACCAATCTCGCACGATACCGCTCCACTTGGTCATTGCCATCACTTTTGATCTTGTAGACCCATTTGTTTCCAATGGCTTTTCTTCCACGTGGTAATGGTACAAGTTCCCATGTCTTGTTCTTGTGTATAGCTTCAATTTCTTCCTGCATTGCTGTCATCCACAAAGTAACATCTGAGCTTTCTAAAGCTTCATGGAAAGTTGATGGCTCTCCATCCTCTGTTAGAAGACAGTACGCAATGTTGATCTCTGTAACATACTCCGAGTGCCACGTTGGCGGTCATCTCTCACGAGTTGACCGACGAACTTCTGGAGCCTCAGACTCGACTGGTTCTTGTTCCTCGTGCTCTGGTGCTGCTTTAGGAGAATCTGAATCTTCTATATTATTTTCCACATATATTGGCACAGTCTCTGACTTTTCTTTTACAGTGCTATCATCCTCATCTTTCATTTGCAGTTGATCTTCTACAAAAATAACATCTCTGCTGATGACGATTTTGTGGGCAGTGGGGTCCCACAGACGATACCCCTTTACTCCATCAGCATATCCCAAGAAGATACATCTTCTAGATTTTGGATCCAGCTTTGTTCTTTCTTGGGCATTGTAAATCACGTACACAGGACATCTAAATGCATGTAGGTAGAAATAATCAGCTGGCTTTCCAGTCCACGTCTCCATCGCTGTCTTCAGCCCAATAGCTGTAGATGGCGACCGATTTACTATATAACAGACAGTTTTGGCTGCTTCTGCCCAGAATGAATTGGGTAGACCAGCAGTTTTCAACATAGCTCTTATTCTTTCTGTAAGAGTTCTGTTCATCCGCTCCGCTACTCCATTTTGTTGAGGAGTGTATGTCACCGTGAACTGCCTCTGAATACCTTCTTGCTTACAGAAACCAAGAAACTCGCCGTCTGTATACTCTCCACCATTATTCGTCCTCAAGCACTTGATCTTTTTACCAGATTCAAGTTCCACCCGTGCTTTGTATTCTTTAAACACTGAAAATACATATGACTTTTTCTTAATTGGATACACCTAACATCTTCTGGAGTAATCATCAATGAAAGTCACCATGTACTTTGCACCTCCCATGGATATATCCGGTGATTCCCAAACATCAGAATGAATCAAGTCTAGAATGCATTTACTTCTAGCAATAGATCTACTGAATTTTAATCGATGCTGTTTACTTGTAACACAATGCTCGCAAAATGGTAAACTTACCAATTTGAGCCCCGGAAGCAATTTTCGCTCAGAGAAAATCTTCAAGCCTTGTTCTGACATGTGGCCAAGTTTGAGATGCCACATCATCGTTGATTCTTCTCCATTTGACGCGACACACGCATCAGCCTCCTGTAGTATTTCTCCTTTAAGCATGAATAAATTAGCACCGATCTTTTCTGCCCTCATCAATATAAGCGCTCCTTTAACAATCTTCATAATTCCATTCTCCACATGAGTTTTGTACCCATGACTATCTATTTGTCCCAAAGACAATAAATTTTTCTTCAGGCTGTTGATATGTCGTGCCTCTCCAATTGTGCGAATTGTACCATCAAACATTTTTATTTTGATAGTACCAATACCAGCGATCTCCAAGACATGATCGTTACCCATATATACAGATCCTCCTGAGATAGGTTCATATGTGTAGAACCATTCTCTCCTAGAGATCATATGCCAGGTAGCTCCTGAGTCTATAAGCCAGACATCAGAAAGTCATTTTCTGTCTTCTGAAACAGTTGTTGCCTCGCTGTAGAAAATTTCGCCATCATCCGAGGTACTTGCTATACAACCCTGAGCATTTGATGACTCAGGTTCTTTGCCCTATTTTCTCTTCTGGTTACTCCAACAGTCTTTCTTGACGTGCCCTTTCTTGCCACAGTTGTAGCATTTAACATTCTTCTTACTTCTGGATTTTGATCTACCATAATTTTGACTCCCACTAGGGCCACGTTCCGTTGATCTCCCTCTCGTCACTGATAGTGCCTCCGCTTGCTGCGATCTTGCTTGTCTGTTTTTCTTATTTTTCCGCCTGCTCTCCTAATTTAATACGGAGGCTGCAATATCATCGAAAACTAGATGTCCATTGGATTGTTGTTCGTTAGGTTGATGATGATCATACGAATCTGGTAGACTTTGAAGTAGAAGCTCTGCACGTTCATTTTCCTCTATATTATGACCCAACGTTGTGAGTTGTGAAAATATAGTCTTCAAGGTGTTGATGTGGTCGGTCACCATTGTAGATTCCGCCATTTGAAGAGTATAGAGTTTCCTCTTCAAGAAGATAATACTCCATCTGCAAGTACCAAGTGTAGATCAGAAATGGCGTTGCCATCTATCTCGTTCCACTTGTCATCTGTTATCTCCATGGGCCTTTCTCTAAATGCTGCTAAGCAATTATTTTTCCTCAATACAACTTTCATCATCATTTTCCACAACGAAAAATGATTTTCGTTAAATTTCTCAATTTCATACTTTGCCGCCATTTTGCTGATAAATACTGCACACAAGCTAGTATACCACCTTAAATAGTTGTAAGTATGTGTGAGAATGCACACCAGGAAAGTTATCAGGAAAGACTGGAGGGGTCACAATGGTCTCACTTAAAACCCAAACTCCTTAAACTCTTATCGCCTTTGTGACAGAACTTTCCTAGACATGTACAAAATCACACAGTTGCTTTACTCACACTACTATTCCCTGCTTTGCACCGTAAAATTCTTGGATCGTTCCCACCGTTTCACGTGAGTAGTACCATATACGTGAATAATACCGTATACGTGAATAGTACCCCTTACGTGAACAGTACCCGACTCCAAAAATACAACCAATAGCTCTGATACCACTCTTAGGAAATTGGTGGGTGAAGCAAGATAGCAGCTAAAATAAAATTGGAAGAAAATAAAGAACAAGCACAATAGAGGACACCAGAAATTACGTGGTTCGGCTTTTAGCCTACGTCCACGGGCGAAGACAGAAGGAAAATATTTACTAGTGAAATAAGGATTACAAGTATTATAATATTTTAGCTCACTACCCAAAACCCCAATATACCCAATCTCTCACTCACTGGACTCACAAGAGCTTTATAATTTTAGGCTCTTAAAATCTCTCAAACTCTCTCTCCTTGTTATTCTCTCACAAATTGAATGCACAAATCGAAATGGGAGCTCTCCCCTTTTATAGCCAAAAATGGCTATTAAAATAATAATAATTTTTTTTTTCTTGTTAAAATTGTGTTCCCCATTTTCTTCTTCAAACTTCTTCTTTTTCAATTTTCTTCATTCCATATTTGCTGCTGCCAAATTCTTCTTCTTGTTGTTTGAACAAATTGTTGCTGACCATCTAGATGGCCACTTTATTTGACAATTTTCTCATTTTGTATTTGTACGATTGATTTATTAGGGTTGAGTATTTAATTTTATTCATTGGAGTTGAGTATTTAATTTATTCCCTATTGTCCTTGAAATTGAATTTTTTTCCAGAGATTGCAAAACACCAAGTACTGATAAAATGCTATACATTTGCTGGAAATAGAAACTGAATGGATTAAACATAGAAAATAAGAGATCTGATTTTTTCCTTTTTTAAAGGCTTGATGGGGATGAAAAACCTCATTTATAAAACAACTCTTGCAGCCTGTTATTATTACTCGAACTTGAGCGATCACAAATGCAAAAGTATTCACAGCTAACCGAGCTTGAGGGGCGTAACTCAAATCAAAATATTTCAGCATGCAATAATAACAAGTGTTTTCATAATTGATTTGACAAAGGGTGACCTTCTAACACAAATTATGGTCCATGAAATAATCTGTGTTTTGATTTTCGAACGACAGAAAATTGTTAACGAGGAGACACGTCTGAAAGAGTAACCTCATTAACGGAGCAAATTTTAGAATCTGATGATGAGGATTGACCAGACCTAGCAATACTTCGGCCAGCAGAAAACGCAGGTTGGGTTGGTTGAGGAAGTGGTACTGCATCACTCGCCAACATTACAGCCACAGATGACATGTTAGGTCTGTCGGCTGGGTCTTCCTGAACGCACAATAATCCAATATGTATAAATTTCAGAAGTTCCGCGGCCACGCATGACTGCTTGATTACTGGATCCATCAGCTCTAGAGCTTCTTCTCCTTTACACCATAATTTCCATGTCTGAAATGTTGTGAACAAAGATTAGCATCCGGCCATTAATCATGGAGAAATCATTCTTCCAAATGAGTGATAAATATAGTTGCATACATGCATGGCCTCAAGTATCAATAATTCAGTTAGTAAAATCTTTAAGAGTTAAAATAAGAGATTTGACGTTTGAAATCCACAAGTAGGCCAGAGAGTAGATTTAGTTTCCAATCATGTGATAATTAAATAAAACAAAATGATCACATACATAAGTAAGTAGGCTTTGACCGTGTTCGGAAAGATAAAATCCACTATTCTTTTTTCCACTTATGATCTCCAAAAGAAGAACTCCGAAACTAAAAACATCCGATTTTACTGAAATTATTCCTTCCAGTGCATATTCGGGCGCCATATATCCACTGTTGCAAATAAATGTCAAATAAATTAAGTCAATCAACACACATCATTTTAGATAAATTCTCAATACATGTATATGGTATAATAGGTTTGTACTTACTATGTTCCAACAACTTTACTGGTATTAGATTCATTTTGATTGCCACCAAAGATTCTTGCCATTCCGAAGTCTGATATTTTTGGGTTCATCTCATGATCTAGCAAGACATTACTTGCTTTAAGATCTCGATGAATAATTTTCAGCCGAGAATCCTCGTGCAAGTACAAAAGGCCTCGTGCAATTCCATTAATGATGCTAATGCGTCTTTTCCAATCCAATTGTGCATGCCTAGTTGAATCTGAAAACCAAGAAAAAAAATTAAAGTATGCACTTGAGTACTTAGTTTGTCATGCTTTATTTCTAAGGGAGAAAGAAATAGAAAAAGTTGTTGATTCATGGAAGTTTGATTTCATATTGATTGATCTCATCATGTGCTGAACAAACTTCAAAACCTGTGATTGATGGTTATCTATGAGATATGATTGAATAAATAATTATTTATATTATATACTATTACAAATGCAGACATGACATAAAATCTTTAATACTCAACACATCTTAGATCACCATTGGATCCAAATTCATTACTGGTACTTAGTAACTATGTCTACTAAGAGTGCAAACCATAAGAACGTGCATGGAATTATTGATTTAAGCTTTTAGCCTAGTGGCAAAGCACATGATCCAGTGATCCTAACATCATGTATCTGTTTTAGTTGCAGAACTTTGCTACCGGCAGCACGGGAAATTAAATGTATCCAAGACTGAACTACAGTTAGAAAGTTTTGAGAGGCGAACCGAAAAGGAAGACATCAAGGCTTTTGTTGGGCATATATTCATAGATGAGCAGCAGTTCATTTCCATCTAAACAGCATCCCAATAGTCTCACAAGATTTTTGTGTTGTAATTTGGCGATTAAAGTAACTTCATTCTTGAACTCTTGTAGCCCTTGGCCGGATGATCCTGAGAGCCTTTTTACGGCAATTTCCTTCCCACCCGCTAATATACCCTGGACACAAATTTCTATTGTTACCATGTATAAAACAAAAATTCTAAATCCCCTGTTCGAGTTACATTTGATCAATCATTTCCATATCAGAATTTACGTTTGATCAATATACTTTTTTTTTTTTTAAAGGGATCTATATATATATATATATATATTCATGATTGTTTGTGAAATAATACATCTAATAAAAGGGTTGCATGCATGGAGAATGGAGAAGATTTTTTCCCAACTTGAAGCCCTTGCTCTGACAACCTATTGTTATGAACTCACAACGTAGAACTGTGTCTTAAAAATCAGTTGGCAAGCGGAAGGTGCTTTGGGTTAATAATTCCATTAAGCCAATAGAAGGATAACAACACGGAAATTAAGCACAGGGCCTTGAGCAGTTGAGCTAGATGACACACTCTGGCACTCATGGCATAAGTGGTTTAATTGCTTAAATAAATTAAAGCAAAGTACCTTGTACACAGGGCCGAAACCACCTTCTCCAAGCTTATTTTCATCAGAGAAATGTTTTGTAGCCTCGAGTGCTAGACCTAACGGGAAGATTGGGAGCTCTTGATGAGAATCCCCGTGCGTTTCTCCTCCTAAAATATCATATGAGTCGTCCCCGGTTCTACCTTCTCTCGTATAAAGTTCTTGTTGATTTATTGCTTTCTTCTCTGCAAGACACATCAATTTATTATTTTTTTTCCTAGTAATTGTGAAAAAATGAAACAACCTTCGAAGTCGCGAAAGAAATTCATTATTACCTTTATTTCTTCTCCTCCTGTGCCAAACGACAGAAACCAACAAAATGAATAGACAAATGGTTGGTATAGTTGTGCCAATTGCAATCCATATTGCTTTCGTTCCTTTGCATACGAGATACCAGAACAATATATATTATATTATTTTATTTTATTCGTTTGAACTAACTAAAATAAGTAATGTTATAGGCACAAACTCATGTGAAAAATGTCTTTTAAAAATCAGTAAAAATACACAAAAATGAATAGAGAAATAAATCAAGTGGATCATATGGTATTTTCTTTGTGCAAATTGCTGTTTTATCAAGGAGATACCGAGTTCTGTTGGTATTTTGCAGTGAAATCAAGAGGTGTAATGAGGGATTGTATTACGTTCTCACCAAAAAGTTCGAATAATTTTAACTAAATGAACTTAACTTAAAGGATAGCTATTAAATTTGATGTTAATTTATAAAGTTAAGAATGACATTCGAAATTAGTTTACCTTTGGAGCTTGTTACAGAACCAGGAGATGGGGGCGCCGGTGTCGGTGAAGCAATCAACTTATTATTATAAAATGGGTACAGCTCATATCGGGTGATACAACTTGGATACAGCAACTGTCCTCCTTGCCTAACTTTACAACATTCCACCAGTTGTGAAATAGCGTCTCCAAGACAATTACGGCACTGATCTGGTGACAGGTTCTGCGTGCACTGAGCGAGGCCGTACAGTGTTGGAAAGTCTGAATAATCTTCCTTTGCTGTCCCGAACATTTTGGGAGTACTCAGAGCCTGATTTACAGCTTCGTCCATCAAATTCCGCACTTGCTTGCCAAATGACCGATTTGGAGAATCTTGTGCATTCGCCAAGCATAAATAGGGGACGTAGTCCACGGTTGAAAGGAAAGAATAGTTCGAATAATGTAAAAGGCACTCGCGGTACCATATTACGGCTCCCTTTTGCACGGGACAGCGTTGGGGTAGGTCTGATGTAGCGAAATTGACACAATCTTGGCAGGTTTCTCTTCTGACATCCCCTCGGCAAAGAAAGAGACCGCTGACCTTGTCAAGGTCTTGGCCTGCGGTAGCGTTGTAAAATCCATCAGAGATTTTGTCCCTGCTGCCGTGGGTAGCGTTAGAGCGAAGCGTAGAGAGGAGGAGTTTAAGGTTTGATTGGTACGTGCTGTTGCTATTGAAATTCATTCCGTCTTTGCAAACATGACCCTCGTACCAAGGGTCACCATATGCTCTTGGGAGACTGATTAGAAAGCTTAACACAGAGAGAAACACGAGGATTATATTCATATTCATCTTGCGGGAGATGAATTGATTAATTTGATTATATCATCAGTTCTATTCCTTTTTCTTACCACTCTGCTTGTTTTTTTTGTTTCTCTCATATTCGTAGCCATTATTATCAGATAGCTAATAAATGTTAGACACGAAGATGAAGGTGCGCGCGAAGGAGACTCCGATGTTCAAAAGTCAATAATGATTGTGGAAAGCTGGAAGAGCTATTATCAATTGGGACATAAGTAGAAAAAGACTTAGAAGAGTCTACTAATTTGGCAGACTTGAAGCTGGTGGAACCCACAAATAAGAACTTACCATTTGGCAAATTTGAAGGGATCTGACTTATTTTTTATTTTAAAACCAATGAAAAGCGTAGCACTAAAACGGATGGTTCCATCACAAAACCAAGCTGGCCTAGCAACAAATATGACATGTTCTTATCTGTTTGGGTGCACCACCTTAACAGAGTAAGATGTTATGCCCGTCCGACATGAATTTTTCTACAGTCTTAAACTGCATTTGCTGTAGACGGAGATAATAAAATTTGTTGAGAGAGATGGCAAAAAGGGGGCGGGGGCCGGGCCAACTCTAGTCAAGCTATTTTTAAATAGAAGAAATGTATTAATTGGATGACAAGATGAAAAGATTTTAGTAATAGCATAAGAAATTATATAGAACTAATTTTTTTTTTCCCCTCTTTGGGTGATCTCTGGAACATAGAATGTCATCCGGCCATCACACAGTTTGAGAACAAAGAGTTCGTGTTGATGGTCCGTCGCCTGGTTTTATGTTGATTTTAACGGAAAATTTAATAGACAGAGATTTGGTACATATATTAGTGTACACACTAGTGATATTTACTTCACCCTTAAACCCGTGACAACTCTACTCAAGCTATTTTTATTTTTTTGGTAAAAAAGTAAATTGGTTTGGCTGCGGTATGATTCGTGTGGAGTTTAAGGGCGGGATGAATATATATCATTTTAAAAAATAAAAGCAAAAATATGTTTATTGAAAGTTTTGTTGTTACTATTTTTTTTGAAAAGGTGCGAAATATATAATATATTTATATTATTAATTAGCTTGTAACTCATCACACTAATTTGCAATCCACATACGTGTACAAGCGTTTATCAAACACTTTACATTAAACTATTGAGTAACCAAATAGAGCCTTACAATAGTGCCGAGTGAGCCATCATGTCAGATGGATAAGCGCTGTTTCGGGACAATATTGTGTCTGAGCAATTATGATTAACGTGAATAGCGTCATCAATAGCTCTTGAAAGGCTGATTAGAAAGCTTTGTACAGAGAGAAACACGAGGGTCGTATTCATCTTGCGGATGATCTGTTGATTAATTTGATTATATCATCAGTATCAAAATTATCAGATAACAAAGATATGTTAGAGACGTAGGAGCGGCGAAGGTGCAATGCAAAGGAGACTCCAAAATTCCAAAGTCAATAAAGCAAAAACTGTCAATAAAGCAATGGCTGGAGACCTTGTCTGATATTATAATTAGAAAGGTGTAAACTACAACACTTAAGTAGGTGATAAACACTCACTGCTGCTGTGATTTATAAGTTAAATTGATTTTATAATAAAAATTTACAATATCTTTAATATTTTTATCATAAATTCATAATTATTTATTAAAATAATTATTAAAGTATATTTATTATATACTTTTATTAAAATGTTAATCATAAATATTTATTATTAAAGTATAAAATATTAAATATTTTTATTTATTAAATATGTATTTCTAATGTTAATTATTAAAATATTATATACTTTTATTTATTAAATATGTATTTCAAATATTTCTATGATAATATTTTAATGGTGATGAAATAGTATTTGAATATAAAATATTAAATATTTATTAAAATAATTATTAAAGTACATTTATTATATACTTTTATTAAAATGTTAATCATAAATATTAATTATTAAAGTATAAAGTATAAAATATTAATTATTTCAAATATTAATTATTAAAATATTAAATATTTTTATTTATTAAATATGTATTTCTAATGTTAATTATTAAAATATTATATACTTTTATTTATTAAATATGTATTTCAAACACATATGTTATACCAAGTCTAGGTTCTAATAATATATTTGTGGCCACTTTGCAGGATTGAAAAAAGTCAAGGTAAACATATCTTTAACCTATTAATTATTATAAATAGTAAAAAGTCAACAATACATGGCTCATGAAACTATTAATTATTAAAATATTAAATCAGCATAATAATGAAAGCAGAATTTAATATAAAACAAAAAATTAACCAAACCTTGGTGAATGGAGGACGGTTGGAAAACTTGATGGATGAGAAAAAGGAGCAAAAGCTGCTGGATGAAAATCCCAACACAAAAATTGCAATACGATATATGTCAGTAAGTGTACTTGCTTTTTCAATCACAATGGCTCATTAAACAATTAATCATTAAAATATTAGATCACTATAATAATGAATGCAGAATATTATATTAAAATAATATAAAACAAAAAAAAAATCAAACCTTGTGAGTAGAGAATGGAGAATCCCTATGAAAACTTGATGGATCAGAAAAGGGAGAAAAAGCTGCTGGATGAAAATCCTAAACAAAAATTGCAATAAAAAATGTGTATGTCGGTAAGTGTACTTGCTACTTCAAGGGAGAAAAAAAGAAAGGAAGGCACACAATTGCAGTACAAATAAAATAAACTAATAATAAAATAACCTAATAGAAATCTTAGGAAAAAAACCAGTTGCTTTATTTCTTTGAAAACCGTGAAACACAGGGGAAAGTGGCGGGGTGTGGAAATAATTTGTAATGAAAACCTTATAAAGTAGGGTTTAAAGAAGTGATAAAAGAAGAGTTAACTGGGTGAGTTAAACTAATACATGTCGCAATTTATGAAAGGCTGTCATAATAGATGTGTGTTGTTAAACAAATTAATAAACTGATGTGGCGGTACATCTATCTAATGCCGCCAAAATTAATTCTTTTAACTCATTAAATTTAACTAAAAAAATAAACGTTACAATCTGAAAAATAATAATTTATTTTTATGTCTTCCAAAACATAAGTAGGTTGCCAAAAGAGTCTACTTATATATATTTTTTGTTCATTTATAATTTGGAAGTTACCATAAGGAAATCCTTTTACTAAAACAAAATAAAACTATTACCAGAATCATTGAAATATAGCACATCTTCCATAACAACCACAAAAGAATAGTAATAAAACTGTACCAAGAATTCCCTACCTGGTTGCTCTTGTTAATGTCTGGCCTATCTTAGCAATGCAAATGAGCCAATCATGCTGCAAACCATTATTTCCAGATGCACTAACCCAGGTTTCTACATTTACAGCAGCATTCCTGCAAGAGACATAAATCAGACATTTAGTCTTCAATAAACTTCTTCTTTCTTTTCTTTTTTAGTTAAGCGATATATCACTCAAAAGCACAACAACAAAGAACTGTCCGAGCTAACATATTGAGCATAAGCCTCTGGATACATCCATGGGCCAACTTCTACAGTATGTTCTAAAAAATTTGCAAAACTTCTACAGTCAATTCTTTGCACCAAGGTAGGTTTCATCAATTTCACACAACAAGAACCACCATTCCAACCATATCATATAGCCAAATGCAAGCTAGTAAATCACATGATTA
Source organism: Citrus x clementina (assembly GCF_000493195.1). Taxonomy (NCBI): domain Eukaryota; kingdom Viridiplantae; phylum Streptophyta; class Magnoliopsida; order Sapindales; family Rutaceae; genus Citrus; species Citrus x clementina. The sequence goes on along the minus strand of NW_006262201.1, from coordinate 32,203,383 downwards.
AATGATAAGGTTTTCAGTTCTCAATGAATTGTTCCAAGAATTTTAACATATATATAGTGTTAAATGAATACAACTTTGTATAAGACCATAATGAGCATGCTAACTGTTTTACATCTAAATGAATACAACTTTGAGATTTCTTCTTGTAAAATAATTAAAAGCTGATTCGGATAAGATCTTCCAACAACAATAGAACCAACTCTGCAGACTGTCAACAAATGTTCAACTTATTCCAATAAGAATTTTACCTCTTTTAGTAGCATTTTGAGATTCGTGGCATTGAGCATTGTGTTTCCAATCATGATAAAGTCTCAATACAACTGCTGCAATGGCTCATATGGGAAAACAGAACACTCTTTTAGAACACTCTTTTAGAATGTTCAACTTATTCCAAAATCATCTTTAAAAGATAAATCCAAAGAACTACCGATCTCATGGAAGCCATTTTTCAGAAACTCAAAAACTTTCTTAACCTATCCAAAAGATAAATCATGCTTTAATATATGGATCTCCTCTGAGCCCACAAAATTTCTTAACATTTCACTGGGCTTCATCTTTTCTGTTTTGCCCCCTCTCTCAGTAGATGAAATACTAATAATTTAAAGACGTAAATAATCATATCTAAGAATTTTTTCATTACTCTGATCTGCAAGTTTCCATCACTGCAAGTAATAGCAGCATATACAGCACACTATGACAGAAAATCAAATGAATGATTTAAAAGCTTGAAACCACTCAACCTTCTGAACACGTCCGCTTATTGCAACCAAACGACTCTTAATTTGGCGCACACGTTCTAAATTAAGAGTGCTGATCTTTGACGTAAGCTTATCCAAGGCTGGATGAGCCTCTTGCTCTAATGTTGTTGCCTAACTTAGAAACAAAAAATGAGTTGAAGTATAGACAATGAAACAGCATAACAAGGAAGCCAAAAATGTAAAGGTAAATCTATCTTCGCAGAAAGTTGGATACATTACTTCATTTTCCAAGCAACTGCAAGCAGATTCAAGGCATGCTTCTAGTGCAACAAATTCAAACGGAAGAACCTTCGGTCCATCTCGATTCTCAAGACCCTGTTTCCCATCTTCCTTCCTTTCCTCGGTTATTTCCTCAGACTCTGAAATGCCGGTTCCGGCAAAATCTGGAGGACTGGAAGCTCTTGATTCTGGTGTCCCTGAATCATACAAATTCTTCCAGTTTGAAATATCACCATCGTCTTCCTATGCACAACAAAGTGTTATAACAAGATCAATGTAAAAATAACAATCATTATTGGGTACTTTAAAAAAAATAACTGAAAAGGAACAAAGAAACTCAAGAAGCCAAATAAAAAACCTGAGCTTTAGTGGCCTGATAGTGACACAAAATCCTCCTTTTCAACTCTTCAACAAAGGGAGCAACAGAAGGGTCTCTAGAGTTCAGCAAAAGGACTTCCTGTGCAGTGATGATGTCCTTGATCTGCTCCAAATTGATGACTATGGCACTTTCTCGACCCAGTATAGTTGATGGGTATGAGAGCATCGGATCAAGGATCCGAAGGTCCCGGGCTGGCAGCCCCGTCCGCCTCATGATGGCGTGCTTTCCGGCTTCCACTACCTGCGTCTGCCCGGTTGAATCTAAAACCAACCAGGGTCGAACTCCGGCTACCTTCTTCCGGACCCCCCCAACCGAGGTGACTGCCAGGTTAGTGGTGGGCTGTTGCGTCGGATCAGGGTTGTTTTCATGTTCAGGTCTAGATCGTGGGAGCCAATTGCGCCCGGTACACCTCCATACTTCAAAAATTATCTCAATACCCTAAAATCTGTTTTTGCCGAAATTTTCATCGATACCCTTTAAAAACGGATAGGAAATTACTAAGCTATCCTCATTTTAAAACATTTAAACTCAACGGACAGCACCTCTCCCTTCTCTACTGAAGCAAACAAACACTCATCTGCTGCAATTCCCTCCATTATCAAACTCAAACAAACAAACACTACAATTCCCTCACCGGCATCACCTCTGCAATTCCCTCACCGGCATCACCTCTACCGAAACAAATATTCATTCTCCATACATGGTAAATCGATTGAACTTCAACACGAGCAAACTAAGCTTGAGAAGGGGAAGCTGCCACAACTGAGAAAGAGAAGCCTAGTTCGTCGCTACATAATCGCCAGCGACAGCTGATCCTTTACTGCAAAATAGTCATAATTTAACTAGTTGAGGTAAGTAATTCTCTATAAATAGTTTTCTTGTTGATATTCAGGGAAAAAAAACAAAAGTTAGGGTTTATATAGAAAAAATAGATTAATTAGTTGCGGGTCTCTCATTATATGTTCAAAAATAAATTTCTAGTTGTTTTACTACATGCAAATTGTGAACAATTGATGGCTTGTGCCGATTATAATTTTGTCATGTAACACACAATTTGGTCGTGTAAGGTTATGTAGGATTCAAGGTTGTGTATTACACGACCTTCATGTATTGCACTTACACGACTTCATGTATTGCACTTACACGACTTCATGTATTTCACGACGTTCATGTATTACACGACCTTCATATATTACACGACCTCATGTATTACACGACCTCAAAATTACACGACTTTTTTTACTGTTGTTAATTCATTATAATAACTTAGTTGTTTAAAGACTTAATTTTTGCTAAGAATTTATATTTGTTGCTATGCAGAAAATGTCAACGAAAAGTATTCAGGAAAAAATGAAATGAGGCAAACCGAAAGTGAAAATTACTAATTTGTCATCGTTGGAACCAATAAGAATAATAAAAAATAACCTTAGTGACGTACAATTGGGGATTTTTCGCAAATCATGTTTTGGGCACTTTTTGGACTTGAATGAGTTTCAGTTTTGTGCCTAGTTGTTGCACAAGTTGGTATTAAGGCATATGCATTCATCCGATAAGGCAATGTATTTTAAGATAGGGAAAAAAGTTTGTCGATTTTCAATGTTTGAATTTGCATTAGTTACTGGACTGAATTGTGAAGAAATTTATAAACCTAACTTGGACATTGTTGATGACGGTGGTCGTGTATGTGATGTTTTGTTGGACGGTTGCACAAAGTTCACTAACACAACGCTAGGTCAGATATTTGAAGCAACTAAGTCCAAGGATGATATGAAAATGGTTAAATTTGCCATGTTGTACTTTTTGGAGGTTGTATTACTTGGAAAAGAATATAGATCATCTATAATTAGGGATCACATTCTCCACATTGACAACTTTGAAGATTTCAATAAATATCCTTGGGGCCGTGTCTGTTTTGAGAACACATTAGAAAGTATGAAGAATGTGATTGCAATTAGACAGAATAGAGAAAGGGCAAATCCAGACTATGTCCCTGAAAAGGAGGCATACAGTCTTCATGGCTGTCCATTTGCAGTTCAGGTAACAAATTGTCAATATTGGTTTCGTAGAGATTATTAAGATTAGGAATATTAATTATTTCTTTTACTTGCACAGGTATGGGCACTTGAAATTTTCAGTGAAGTGTGTGAAACTTTTTCCTCGAAATGTAAGCATGTCAAATACCCAAGAATTCTAAATTGGACAATCACTAAACATGTTAGCTCTAATTCGCTTGACTATTCCATATTTGATAAGAAAAAGGTAATAACAAACAATCTAGATCGTTAGTGTCTTTCTTTTTTTCTTTTTAATTTATCTTTGACATTTATTAATTGGCCTAATTATTACAGCTTAAGGTACTAGAGAAGTTGGATGTCGCTGATGAAATAGAGGCATCACAGCCTAATCTACAATGGTTTTGGCAAACAAATTGGCTGCAACAACTTGAAAATGATTTTCGTGTTGACTCAAAGAGTAAAACATCAGCCACTCCAGTCTCAGAACAGAAAAGTAGCAGTGTTGTGCAGAAAAATTCTGTGGCCATGGAAGTTAAAGAGACTAATAAACGTGCGAAGTGTCAAGTTATGTCCATGAAATGCAAAACGAATTATGAACAAGCAAATTCTGTTGAGGACAAAATTGTAAGTTTTTTTAATCTTTTAATAACAATTGCATTTTTCAATTTTTTTTTGTTTGCCTAATAGGCTCTGTCTTGTTCTGCTTGCAAGGGTAAACGTCCTGGTTACATTGATAATTTGATTTCTTTTATCGAGGACAAGTTTAATTGTTTGGATAAGCGTCTCAAAAAGATCGAAGAGAAGGTGCAGAAAATTGACTCATTGAAGGAGAATACAGGTGATGTGAGGGAGATGAGAGAACAAGTCAATAAAATTGTAGACTTAGTGGAGTTCCTAAATTCAGCGGACTACAATGTGAAGGTTCATTTTATTATTATTTTTAACTAAGTATGTTATTATTTTTAACTAAGTACAAATTGTGTAAAGTTATTAATATTTGCTGCTGTGCAGATTCCGACAACATTTGATGATAACCCGAGTATTGCCACACCTGCGACTGTGTTTCCAAGCTTCACCACAAATGCAGGCATAGTCAAAGAGGATCCAATAATTATTCCGTCTACACAGCAAGAGGTGAAAAAATATGAAAGAAAAAGGCGATCTCGAAAGGATGCAGCTGTTTTACGCACGCCATATACTAACCCATTTCGAAAATCGCGACATGTCAACGTCGATGAAGCAAAACAGCAAGTTCAGTTTGAGCATTGGCTGAAGGAGGATAATATGGAACCGTAATTCCTTATTTCTCTTTGTAAACTTACTTTTATTTGAAACAATATTTCTTGGTTGACTATAACAAGCAATAAGTTTTACTCACATTTTCTTTTTCGTGACTGCACAGTAAAATATTATCGTGGCCTATGCATGAAGCAACAAAGAACTTCTTCCGCAGCTTGTATGATGCAGACGCGTGGTTAAATGGCGGGGTATTGTTAATATAGTTTTTGTTTAGCATGTAATTTACTGCAGTAATGTTTGCATTTAATATTAATTTACATATGTTGGTAATATGTACAGCATATAGACGTTGGTTGTTACGTGATAAGATATGATTTGGCCAAGCTCACTATGCCACATTTGCACCGATGTGCAATCATGGATAGTGTATTTCAGGTACTTAGTGCTCTGTAGTAATAAACAAATAAGATATGTAAATTTGTGCACTGAAAACTTGCAAAATTCATTGTTTTTTCAGCAAAAGCTTTTGTTGAAGTATGAGTTGTTTAAGAAGGATCCAACTACAATATGGGATGAAGATCAAGAACATGATTTGACAATCAAACAAGCAAATGGCAAAGATCTTCCATTCGCTATTCCATGGAGAGATGTTTATAAGGTAAAGTTTAAATTTTCTTAATGCATCGCTAAAGTTTAAATTTTCTATTTTTGATTGGCTCAAATTATTGTAGGTTTATATCCCAATTAATGTACTTGAGTGTCATTGGATTCTTGCTGAGGTTGACATTGTAAGGGAGACAATTTCCATATATGACTCCATGGTTTCTATAATGAATGACTCAACATTTTTGAAAGAATTATTGCCATATGCTGTTATTATTCCTCTTCTACTAGAGAAGGTTTTATGGTATGATTCGCACCCTGAAACTACCCAAAAAAACAAAGTTTGGATAGTGTTGCGTTTAGCGAATACGCCACAGCAAGAATCTCGGTGAGCATACCAAATGCTCAATTTATTTTCATTTTACTGTTATAGTTATATATTCAGTATGTAGTTAACTATTTTTTAAAATTCTCAGTGGAGATTGTGGTGTGTTTGTTTTGCGTTACCTGGACACACTTGCACGTGGTGAAGATATTCAAACAAATTGTACGCAGGCACATGTCTCTTCTTATCGTAAGCAACTAGCTGAAAGACTTTTCTATGACCAGTCATTACTTTCAAAGAACAACTAACATGTGAGTATTATTTTTTGAAATGAAGTCATTGCTATTGGAAATAGTTTGGTTTCTTAATATGAAACCAAAATAGGCCATCACTGTTAGTTTGGTTTCTAATTAATTTCATGGATTTATTATATGCAGGCATTCCTCATGCATGCATGTATGCTTCGGCAGAGGAAGAAAGCAGTTTGAAGAAAAAAAAACACTTTTAAATGGTTGTAATATGTTTAATTGCGATATCCATTAGTGTATCCTATCCAAATATTGACATTGTAAACTGATAACTTTCTTTATTTATAATAATTAATCTCATCATTTCTCAAAATGTCGAATATGCAAATTTATTTGTTTGCTGTAATTTATGAATACACAATTTGGTCATGTAAGGTCATGTACACGACGGTCGTGTATTACACGACCGTCGTGTATTACATGACCGTCGTGTAGTACACGAGTATATTACATGACCTTAATATAGTACGCGACTATTACATGACGTTCATGTATTACAGGACTTCATGTATTACACGACTTTTTCCAATAATCACCAGATTAATTTAGTTCTTTAAGGACTTAATTGGGGCTAAAATTTTATATTTGCTGCTATGTAGAAAATGTCAACTGAAATTATAAAAACAAAGAAGTTAAATTAAATTGGAATGTAAAGAAATTTAGTTATTTCATAATGCAACAAATTACAGTTTCCAAGCATAACATGTCCAATACTAAAAAATTGTAAATCCAATTATCTAAGTTTGGTTAGCCGTAGGGCCATGCTCTTGCTCTGAAAGTGGTGTTGCTGCAGTGCATGTTAGTCGATTATGCCCCCTCAACCCGCACCTACTACACTTGCGGTGCACGATGTCTTCCCCTTGAGAAGGTATTCTAGTAGTTCGCGGTCGTCCTACCTCTCGCTTTTTCATTGGCGGTGACAGCACATATGCACGCACCTCTTCTGAAACATCCCATTCCTCTTGTGGACCCACAGGATAAATGCTCTCTGCATATGCTGTAACCCACGCATTGACAGAATAATAATGAGCACATAAATCATAAACAGAATAGTTACGCATATGCTTACATACAACTGCAAGTCTTTTGTAGCACGTCAACATGGCCATCAAGGTCGCCATCCTTAACTATAAACTCATGGAAATTAATCTGTATTACTGGATATGTGTGTGATTTATCCAATTTCCCTTTCAACTGTTTCTCAACCCAAGTAGTCATTAAAGTACATGCATCCATTGCCAAATCTCGCCTTTTTGCAAACCATTCTTGTAATTTGTCAATGATACAATCCATTAACTTATGAATAGGCAAGGTTCGTGCTTCTTTTAAGACAGAATTCATACTTTCTGCAATGTTAGTCGTCATAATCCCATAACGCCTCCCCTCGAAATGAGAACGAGCCCACTTCTCATATCCGGCATCAGTCAGGTATTGGTGAACATTCAAACTAACACTGCGGATGACATTCATATATTGAGTAAACTTAATGGGCCGATATGCCTTTGCAGCCAATTCAAATAAAGCACCCACATCGACTTCTTTAAAATGAGCATTTACATTTCGTTTTAGATGATGCGTACATATGCCATACCCTACAGTAGGAAATACTTTATCAATTGCTTTCTTAATACTTTCATGACGGTCAGAAATGAATACTAAATTCGGAACATCACCAATAGACTCTCTTAACTTCATAAAAAACCATTCCCATGAAGCGTCATTCTCACTGTCACCTACACCAAATACAACAGGGTAAAGTTGATTGTTGCCATCAAGAGATGTTGCAATGAATAATGTTCCTTTATACTTGCCCCTCATGAATGTACCATCAACTGCAATAACAGGCCTAATACATGAAGTGAATCCTCTCAAAGAACTTCCAATGGCCATGAAACAGTACTTGAAGTTGTTCGCACTGTCTTTTTCAATGAATGTTCGACTTCCAGGATTTTTTTTTTTCAACCATTGCCATGTATGAGGGTAATAAATGGTATGAATCAGCCGGACTGCCCCTAACCATCTCCATTGCAAACTCCCTTGCTCTCCACGCCTTGTGATAACTTATTTCATAACCAAACTCTTTTTGAAAATCTTGCATAATATCAGCTGGCTTATAAGTAGATGAAGCACCATCAAACTTGTGCCGAAAATTTTTCCCAACTAACTTGGATGAAGCTTGACGGTTGTCTTTTTCCTGTGAATCAAGGGAGCAAGTATGGACATTGTAATACTTTCTAATTTCAAACATGTTGCAACCTTTAAGCCTACTTGCACGAAGGCGCCATTTGCAGTTGTCATCCATACAAACAACAACAAGTAAGTCCTTGTCTGATTTTGGGGTTTTGAATTGGAACCTTTTTTTCACAGCTAGTGCTTTAAGCTTTTCTTGCAATGCCTCCTTTGACTCAAACACCTCTTTCACCATCGACACATCAGTATCACCACTAACTTCTGTTGCTAATAAATTACTGCTACTAGCAAGTAAATTTATTCTGGGCACATGTCCATTGTTTGAGGTTCTTGAACTTATAGGAGCTGGAGTATTATCTCCTAATGCTAAATCAACAGCTAATGGTGGCTCATCCAAACAATCAACTTCAGTTACAAATTCATTAACTTCAGTAAAATTGTTCGAACTGAGAATAGGAAATGATGGAGGCACGTAGCTGGAGAAAGCATGACTCTCTTCCCATGAAAGACGAGGTGAAGGTTGTCTATCCACCGGAACTGTCGAAATTGATCTACGTTCAAAAGTAATGCAGAGCGGGTTTCTAAACTCCATTCCACTAGCTACTTCCTCTAAGAAAAATTCCACATCATCATTGGTTTGAATTGTAACTGGTGGCATAGGATCAGATGTCTTAAGTTTGAACTTCATTGTGATTTCGAATTCTGAAGTATCTATATCAATAACTTCAGCTATCTTGTCCACCAATTCGGCATATGTTGTCGATCGTGGTATCATTATCCCTTTAGCCTTGGAACCTTTGAACTTATACTCGTCATTTTGCTCAATCCATTCACCATTAAAGAGAATAGGCACACGTACCAAAACCATTTCTGATGATACAATAAAAACAATAATATCAAATTTCATATACAAGTAAGTACTCGACCTACACGACTATAATACTTACACGACTTACACGACTATATTTCTTACATGACCTACACGACTTACTTACACGACTTACACGACTATATTTCTTACATGACCTACACGACTTACACGACTTACACGACTATATTTCTTACATAACCTACACGACTTACAAGACTATATTCCTTACACGACCTACATGACTAACTATATGACGTACACAGTATCAAGAGAAAGCACGGCGCGAAACATTTTCGCTATTAATAAGTTATATTGCTGAAAAAAATAATTAAACAACCTACATTGCATATATTTCTACATATAAGAAAAAATGGTGAAAATAAAACATTGTAATGTGAGGAAAATTTCTAAATTTTTCTCAAAATTAAAAAATTTAAAACCCAACAACATTAACATACCTTATTGGGTTGTTTAATAAGCAATCCACCTTTAAAGAAAGAGTGGGTGTTAAAGAAATGAATACATAATTGTATTTGTGTAAGAAGTTATGAGAGATTTTGAGAGATTCTAAGAGATTTTGAAAGAATCGGCAGCAAAAATGGAGTTGGGTGAAAGAAATGAGGAAATGAATATGAAGACAATTCATTAAGGGTTTTTCTGACTTTACTCGCATTTGTTAGGGTATCCATGAAAACTAAAAAGGGAGGGGGTATTTCAATAATTTTGAAACTATTAAAGGGTATTTAATTAAAAACCCCAGATCGTGGCGGGTGGATTCTCCGAGCTAAAGTTGCAGGATTGCGTTTGATTTCTTTATCTTCAAAGATTTAGAGATGGAGTATGTGCGTGTTTTGGTTAGATGAAGAACACTTGTTTTTTGTGATGGGTAGCTTCGATAAAGGAAAAGAAACACCATTAAATCTACTGGATTTATTATGTAGCAATAAATGCTTTGGATAATAACTTGTAGCTTCAGTTTTTTTTTTAATTTAAATTTTTTGGAATATAAATGGGTTATTGCCAATTTACCCTCATCCATTAACAATACATGAAATAATAGGGGAGGAAAGTGAAGGTATTATGATACTTTCATCAAATTGGAGATAAGACAAATCTCAGGGGGAAAACTGAAAATTATCCTAAGTAACAGTAGTATGTGCGTGTTTTGTCTTGCTACGACAGTAGTAAAGATTAAGGAAGACAAGTTACTATTTCTTACCTTTGTTTAATACCGATTATTATTATTTGGTGAGACCAATTAATTGTTTATACATACTTAAAAATTAATTTTGTCTAACCTTTTAATTACATTTTATTATAAGCAATTATGTGTAAACTACATCAGGAAATAAATTAATTACTCGGTCATAAAAATACAACGTTATTTAAGACAAAACTTCTAGTTACTATTTTTAGTTTTATGACTATAATGACTACATTTATGACTAAAAAAACAAAGTCTTAAAATTATAAGAAATCATAATAGCTTTAGAGACTAATATTATGTGTTATTGATGGTTTGCCTAAATTTACACCTATTTTTTAGTTACAAAATATTTTTGTTACCCACAATTATATTTCGTGACCATTTATTTTGTCATGAAGAATAAAATAGTCTTAAAATGTTCAATTTTTTAATGAGATTTTTGTGTAAAAAAAATAAATTTATTTTTTCCGACTACAATAATATTCGTCACAAGAACGTTGAATCAGATACCAAATAGTGCGTCCAAGAAAAGAAAGAACCTGGTCACAAAAATACAATGTTATTCAAGACAATACCTTTAGCTACTACTTTTACTTTTGTCACTGTAATTACTCATCCAAGACCAAAAAATGGCGTCTTAAAATTATAAGAAGTAAAAATAGCTTTAGAGACTAATATATATGTCACAGATAGTTTGGTTAAATTTGTACTTAAATTTTAGTTACGAAATAGTGTCATCGCCTACACTAATATTTTGCAACCATTTTTTTTGTCATAAATAATGCAATATTGTCCCAAAATGTTTCGAATTTGGTGGGAAAATTTTGTGCTAAAATAATATGTTTTTCAGTGACTAAAAAAATATTTGTCACAAAAAGGTTGAATCGGATACCAAATATTGTGTTCCAAAATAAAATTATTGGTCACAAAATATAACACAAGTCAGGACAAAATTATTAGATACGATTTCATAAATTTGTCACAGTAAATATCATTTTGTGACCAAATGTCAAAGCATTGAAAAAAATATCGTCTTAAAAAATCAAATTTCTTGTAGTGTTTAGTGGTGATAAAGGCGCCCACATCGAGTGCAGATCAAATTTGAGTCATAACCTGGAAGATTATTGGGTGGCGGATTGTGATCTAACAAGAGTGGTGGTGACGGATCGTGATCTAACAGGAGTGGTGGTGACGGATCGTGATTTGGGAGCCTAAATCACTTCAGCGGAAAAAGCCAAATCAGATTTTCAAGGTACGATTTCTATATTACAAATTCTTATATATTATATGAGAGCGATCATAAAATTTTTTATAAAAATTTAAAAAAATTGATTTTTCCCCAATAGAACACTCAAAGAAATTCAAGCCTCAATGATGGATGGTTGCTGTTATTGAAAAAAAAAAAAAGCAACACATTGAAGAGCATATTATATCGAGGTGATTAATTTAATTTATGAAAATTTTGAATCTAGAAACAAATTCTACTAAGAAAGTTTGTAAACTATAATTATTTAAGCTACAAGGTACTGTGAAATGGGTCAGTAGGATGGATAAAAAGCTATTGCAACCCCAAAACGAGCTTTTGCCTGTTTGCGTGTTAATTGTTTCTGCCAGAGAAAACAAAAGTTATTATTGTTGGAGAAAAATCAGTTTTTTAATTTTTTTATAAAAACTTTTAGGACCGATCTCATACAATATATATGAATACGTAATCTAGAAAATTATACCTTGACAATCCGAGAAGATGAACAATTGAAATTAATACAGGCTTCCCAGATCATGATCCGTCACCACCACGCCTGTTAGATCACGATCTGTCACCACCACGCTTACGATCTGTCACCACCACGCTTACGATCCGTCACCACTATGCTGATTAGATCACGATCCGTCACCAAATAATCTTTCGGGTTATGACTTAGGTTTGGTCTGCACTTGACGTGTGGGCGCCTTTATCACTACTAAAAGCAACTAGCAAGATAAAATATTCCTCTCAAAATTAGAGAAAAATTTTTTTTTTCTTTGATCTGTATAATATGGCTTCTCTATTCTTTTAGGAGAAAACAAGCCATTTTATATCTCTATCTAGTGGAAACCCTAGGCTCCATATTTTTATTTTTTAATTCTAATAAATCAAATTTGATTTAAATTAAAAATAATAAAACTAAAAGTAACGTTACTTCTTCTTGTGACAGGGGCCCACCTTGTAAAATAACACAAGACCCCTTACACACAAGCATATTTTATGGAGCCTCCTACTAAATAATATATTTAGGCTTTTAACCCAAATAACTAGTTATCTTGTTTATTAATCCAGTAGCGGCGCAGTCAATTAAATGAGCTAACCCGGGGATCATTTGAGAACATATAATAGTGGCTACAACAATTAAGCTTGTAAATGAACAAGCTTAATCATTTAATTCCAACTCTACTCCACTATAAAATTGGAACTGACCTCTATAATTGTATGCTCGAATAATAATTCGTCCCAAGCCACATTGATTTCTTTATTGCATAATCTTTTGTACCACATCGTTAATTAAATCGATATCTCAACTATCCAATCGATTTAATTACATCTTGTTCCTTGATACTTACTGGTTTTCTCTAATGATCATTTTCAACATACTAAATATGTTGACACACTCTGGCCAGAGAATTCTATGATCAAGTGCCGAAAATTCATCAAGAGATTTGTTGTACAAATTCTATATTGTTAATCTATAACTCCAATACTCATAATTGCTCCCACCAAGATACCGGGTAATCTTGACTATAAGTGTGTGTCGTGCCCATTGGTAACTCAAATGGAATAACAATTACAATCATGAAATTATAACTAACTCAAGATTAAGATTACAGTAAAATTAATGCCTATGAGATTTAATAAGTCTGATAGTCATTTCAAGGTTAATTAAATCTGATATGTGATCCAGCTTAATGTAGTCAAACTACATCAGTAAATTCATACACGATTAAGACAAATCATTCAATGAATTTACTACAGTCTAAACATAAATAGAGCGCCCAACTCTATTTATCAACTGCGAACTTAATTTATTTAATCATAAGATAACTTGTATTTATGTTTTCTGTGAATCCATATAATGATCACATAAATACATAAAATATGAGTAAACGAAACTTTTTCAATATATTTATGCAATTGAAAATATCTCAAATATTTTATTAATCAGAAAATAAATTAATATGCTTTAAAAAAGCACATAATCCCAACAATTCTTCCCTTCTCAAAATAATGAAGAGGAGATTCACAGATTGATCTTGATATGAATGTTATTTTCTCATTTTGTATTTGTACTATTGATTTATTGGAGTTGAGTATTTAATTTCATTCATTGGAGTTGAGCATTTAATTTATTCCCTATTGTCGTTGAAATTGTTTTTTTTTTTCCCCAGAGATTGCAAAACACCAAGTACTGAGAAAATGCTATACATTTGCTGGAAATAGAATCTGAATAGATTTAACATAGAAATAACTCTGTTTTTTTTTTCTTTTTTAAAGACTTGATGGGGATAAAAAACCTCATTTATAAAACACCAACTCTATTATTACTAGAACTTGAGCGATAACCAATGAAAATGTATTCACAGCTAACCGAGCTTGAGGGGCGTAACTCAAATCAAAATATTTCAGCATGCAATAATAACAAGTGTTTTTATTATTGATTTGACAAAGGGTGACAAATTTTGGGATAACTCTGGCACTTTGCACGCACAGAAATTTGTAGAGAGTTTCTAAGACATATTATGGTCCATGAAATAACCTGTGTTTTGATTTTCGAACGACAGAAAATTGTTAACGAGGAGACACGTCTGAAAGAGTAACCTCATTAACGGAGCAAATTTTAGAATCTGATGATGAGGATTGACCAGACCTAGCAATACTTCGGCCAGCAGAAAACGCAGGTTGGGATGGTTGAGGAAGTGGTACTGTATCACTCGCCAACATTACAGCCACAGATGACATGTTAGGTCTGTCGGCTGGGTCTTCCTGAACGCACAATAATCCAATATGTATAAATTTCAGAAGTTCAGCGGCCACGCATGACTGCTTGAGTACTGGATCCATCAGCTCTAGAGCTTCTCCTTTACACCATAATTTCCATGTCTGAAATGTTGTGAACAAAGATTAGCATCCGACCTTTAATCATGGAGAAATCATTCTTCCAAATGAGTGATAAATATAGTTGCATACATGCATGGTCTCAAGTATCAATAGTTCAGTTAGTAAAATCTTTAAGAGTTAAAATAAGAGATTTGATGTTTGAAATCCACAAGTAGGCCAGAGAGTAGATTTAGTTACCAATCATGCTATAATTAAATAAAACAAAATGATCACATACATAAGTAAGTAGGCTTTGACCGTGTTCGGAAAGATAAAATCCACTATTCTTTTTTCCACTTATGATCTCCAAAAGAAGAACTCCGAAACTAAAAACATCCGATTTTAGTGAAATTATTCCTTCCAGTGCATATTCGGGCGCCATATATCCACTGTTGGAAATAAATGTCAAATAAATTAAGTCAATCAACACACATTATTTTAGATAAATTCTCAATACATGTATATGGTATAATAGGTTTGTACTTACTATGTTCCAACAACTTTACTGGTATTAGATTCATTTTGATTGCCACCAAAGATTCTTGCCATTCCGAAGTCTGATATTTTTGGGTTCATCTCATGATCTAGCAAGACATTACTTGGTTTAAGATCTCGATGAATAACTTTCAGCCGAGAATCCTCGTGCAAGTACAAAAGGCCTCGTGCAATTCCATTAATGATGCTAATGCGTCTTTTCCAATCCAATTGTGCACGCCTAGTTGAATCTGAAAACCAAGAAAAAAAATTGAATTACGCACTTGATCACTTAGTTTGTCATGCTTTATTTCTAAGGGAGAAGAAATAGAAAAAGTTGTTGATTCATGGAAGTTTGATTTCATATTGATTGATCTCATCCTGGAACTTTGCTACCGGCAGCAAGGGAAATTAAATGTAATCAAGACTGAACTAGAGCTAGAAAGTTTTAAGAGGCGAACCGAAAAGGAAGACATCAAGGCTTTTGTTGGGCATATATTCATAGATGAGCAGCAGTTCATTTCCATCTAAACAGCATCCCAATAGTCTCACAAGATTTTTGTGTTGTAATTTGGCGATTAAAGTAACTTCATTCTTGAACTCTTGTAGCCCTTGGCCGGATGATCCTGAGAGCCTTTTTACTGCAATTTCCTTCCCACCCGCTAATATACCCTGGACACAAATTTCTATTGTTACAATGTATAAAACAAAATTCTAAATCCCCTGTTCGAGTTACATTTGATCAATCATTTCCATATCAGAATTTACGTTTGATCAATATACTATTTTTTTTTCCTGAAAGGGATATATATATATATATATATATATTCATGATTGTTTGTGAAATACACATATAATAAAAGGGTTGCATGCATGGAGAATGGAGAAGATTTTTTCCCAACTTGAAGCCCTTGCTCTGACAACCGATTGTTATGAACTCACAAGGTAGAACTGTGTCTTAAAAATCAGTTGTTAAGCGGAAGGTGCTTTGGGTTAATAAACCAGCAACAAACCTAAAATTAAGCCAATATAAGGATAACAACACGGAAATTAAGCACAGGGCCTTGAGCTAGATGACACACTCTGACACTCATGGCATAAGTGGTTTAATTGCTTAAATAAATTAAAGCCAAGTACCTTGTACACAGAGCCGAAACCACCTTCTCCAAGCTTATTTTCATCAGAGAAATGTCTTGTAGCCTCGAGTGCTAGACTTAACGGGAAGATTGGGAGCTCTTGATGAGAATCCCCGTGCGTTTCTCCTCCTAAAATATCATATGAGTCGTCCCCGGTTCTACCTTCTCTCGTATAAAGTTCTTGTTGATTTATTGCTTTCTTCTCTGCAAGACACATCAATTTATTATTTTTTTTTCCTAGTATTTGTGAAAAAATGAAACAACCTTCGAAGTCGCGAAAGAAATTCATTATTACTTTTATTTGTTCTCCTCCTGCGCCAAACGACAGAAACCAACAATATGAATAGAGGTATAGTTGTGCCAATTGCAATCCATATTGCTTTCGTTCCTCTGCCTACGAGATACCAGAACCATATATATTATATTATTTTATTTTATTCGTTTGAACTAACTAAAATAAGTAATGTTATAGGCACAAACTCATGTGAAAAATGTCTTATACACATTAGTAAAAATACACAAAAATGAATAAATAGATTGCTCTTTTATCAAGGAGATACCGAGTTCTGTTGGTATTTTGCATGAAAACAAGAGGTTTAATGAGGGATAGTATTACGTTCTCACAAAAAGTTCGAATAATTTTAACAAAATGAACTTAACTTAAAGGATAGCTATTAAATTTGATGTTAATTCATAAAGTTAAGAATGAAATTCGAAATTAGTTTACCTTTAGAGCTTCTTTCAGAACCAGGAGATGGGGGCGCCGGTGTCGGTGAAGCGATCAACGTATCATTATAAAATTGGGACAGCTCATATCGGGTGATACAACTTGGATACAGCACTTGTCCTCCTTGCCTAATGCTGCAGCACCCAGCCAGCTTTGAAATAGCCTCTCCAAGACAACTACGACACTGATCTGGTGACAGGTCCTGCGTGCACTGAGCGAGGCCGTACAGCGTTGGAGAGTCTGAATAATCTTTCTTTGCTGTCCCGAACATTTTGGGGGTCCTCAGAGCCCGACTTAAAGCTTCGTTCATCAAATTCGACACTCCCCCGTCAAATGACCGATTTGGGGAATCTTGTGGTTTCGGCACCAAAACAACTGCCGAGGTGTCCACGGTTGAAAGGAAAGAATAGTTCGAATAATGTAAAAGGCACTCTTGGTACCATATTACGGCTATCTTTTGCACGGGACAGAATTTGGATAGCTCTGATATAGCAAAATTGACACAATCTTGGCAGGTTTCTCTACTGACATCACCACGGCAGAGAAAGAGACCGTAGACCTTGTCAGGGTCTTGGCCTGCGGTAGCGTTGTAAAATCCATCGGAGAATTTGTCGCTGCTGCCGTGGGTAGCGCTAGATCGAAGAGTAGAGAGGAGGAGCTTAAGGTTTGATTGGTATGTGCTGTTGCTGGTGAAATTCATTCCGTCGCTGCAATAATAACCCATGCGCCAAGGGTTACCATATGCTCTTGGGAGACTGATTAGAAAACTTAACACAGAGAGAAACACGAGGATCATATTCATATTCATCTTGCGGGAGATTAATTGATTAATTTGATTATATCATCAGTTCTTTTCCTTTTTCTTTCTACTCCGCTTGTTTTGTTTTGTTTCTTTCGTATTCGTAGCCATAATTATCAGATAGCTAATAAATGTTTGACACGAGGATGAAGGTGCGCGCGAAGGAGACTCCGATGTTCAAAAGTCAATAATGATTGTGGAAAGTTTCCGCGGGCTCGTGGAGTTGGAAGAGCTATTTTCCATATCAATTGGGACATAAGTAGAAAAAAACTTACAAGAGTACTAATTTGGCAGACTTGAAGCTGGTGGAACCCACAAATAAGAACTAACCATTTGGCAAATTTGAAGGGATCTGACTTATTTTTTATTTTAAAACCAATAAAAAGCGTAGCATTAAAACGGATGGTTCCATCACAAAACCAAGCAGGCCCAGCAAAATATATGACATGTTCTTATCTGTTTGGGTGCACCACCTTAACAGAGTAAGATGTTATGGCCGACCGACATTAATTTTTCTACAGTCTTAAACTGCATTTGTTGTAGTCTTGTAGACGGAGATAATAAATTTGTTGAGAGAGATGGCGAAAGCCGACTTGGGTCGAGCTCGGGTTTTATTTATTTTTTAAATTTTTTTAAATTATTATAAAATTAAAATAAATTAATGATCAATAAATTATTATAATTATAAATAAATTAAAGAAAATAAATATTTCAAAGTAAATTAATAAATAAAATAAATAAAAGCTTAGAAATTTAATTTCTTTTAATATTGAATTTCTTAATTCAAACATTTTCTTAATTAATTAACACATAAGAGAGAGTCTAGTATCATAATTTTTACTTTTTTGAATAATCATTAATTTATAAATTAAGAATTTAAGTTTTTATTTTTATTTTTATGTTACTTTTCAATTTTAATTATATTATTCTAATTATACATTTTTTTTTTTAAAATAGTAGGCCTGGACCTAGATCGGATTTTTTTTCTTGAGCCCTTGTCCAGGCCCTCATGTGTGAAGGCCAGGCTGGCCCGGACTTTTTTGCCCACCCAAGTTAAGGAGGGACAACTATGACTAATATAAATTTTTAACATAATTATTTTTTTATTAATCATTATAGTAAATTAGTAACAATAGAATGTGTTAGAGAGACTACTTTTAAGGAATTTGGATCCAACACTAATATTTAAATAATATTCTATGACACGTGCATTTATATTAGTATATATAAATCAGATCTAATTAACTATATATTTGTATCCAATAACTATACGCTACAATTTTCTAAAAAATCAGTACTAAATCCAAATTCAATTTTGAGTGGCTACAATATTTGAATATTTATAGAAGTGATAAAAACTAAATAGAAGGGATGTATTAATTAGATGAAAAAAGGGGGAAATTTTAGTCATTCCATAAGAAATAGTGGTCCTTTTGTTAGTAATCGTGGCAAGTTGAGGTTGTTGGGAATTTTATTCCATCAGGCAACAGTGCCCGATAATTTTAGAAGAGCATTACACGCTACACAATACATCAACGTACTTTTCTCGAGTTCGATATGAAAATGCCCAGAAACTGCTAAGGAAATTATTACAATAGCTGAATCAGCATCCAAATCAAAAACCAAAAAGCAAAGTTTTACTTGACTGTTTGTTTGAAAGTAATGGAAATAACCTTAGGAATCCCAGTCATTCTATTTTCTCGCTGATTGCTTTCAGTCACGAATATCTCTTTCCTTTGTTACATAACCTTAATTCTGTGAGCTTAGATCATAATCGTTTCGGTAAAATCTGTTGAGCTCTCGGCTAGATTTTCTATTTCCTGTTTAGCCTCCGACAGCTCGCTCATAACTTGTATCCACAATTCAGTAAAATTAAACAATTCTAGTTAAAAAATAAGAAAAAAAGGAAAAAAAATTAATTTTTTTTATTTCAAATTTTATCTCAAATGATATGTTATTCATTAAGTGTTTGATAAGTCTTTACAAAATCTAAGTGAATTAATTGTATTATTTCACCAATCAATTAATGAAATGCTGTATCATTTTAAATAGTTTTTTGAGAAGAAAAATTTGGGATGGATAATACTATTTTATGTACTTTTCTCTTGTTTTATCTTTGTTGTAATTTAAATAATTGACTTTAAGTTGACAATAAAACAGTTCAAAGACTTTAACCAAGTGAGGACTTGTCCAATGAAATCACAGAGTTCGACAGCAGAAAACTCTGCGTTTTGGCTCTGTTCTTGGTGGCACAATTGTTTATGATATGCTCCAAGCATCCAACCAGGATTGCACATCACTGCAAGCAAACGTTCGTCGAATGATTGAGTTTGAAGTTTTTGTTGTTCGCGGAATGCAGAATCAAGGGCACCAAATAATTATAGAAAAATAAAGGACACAAGAATTACGTGGTTCGATAATTAAACCTACATCCACGGAGGCAAGAAGGAATACTTGTTTATTTAACAATTAATAGAGTACAAATATTTGAGTAACGAATCTCACTTCCCAGAAACCCAAATACACACAGTACTCTCACACTCTGCAGGAAAGATAAATTCCCCAGACACACTTCTCTCACTTCTCTCAAAAGCTTAGAAACTTATAAGCTTAACAATTTTGGGACAATTTAGAATGAAGAAATGGCTTCAATTTATAGGCTTCAAGTTTGCACTATTCCACCTAATCCCTCTGCAATTAGTCAATCTTCATCTTTGTCAATTTGACAAATTTTGCTAACTTTTCCATTTTTCTTCATTTGGTGCAGGATTGTCAAATGCCAAATATTTTATAGCTTGCATTTTGGTGCCGACTTTGAAAAAAAAAAGCAATGCATGTGGCTCACTTTTCTTTTTCAACTAAAACTCTTTGACTTTTCAACAATTCTCCACCTCGGTGAAGATTTGTCCAAATCTGAGCCGACTACCAACCAATCATCATCCCCAAAGTGGCTGCATCTCTGTGACTGCCTACGTACCCAAAATTTGGGATCAAGCCAACGTAGTTCAAAGTTCCCCAAGGACATAACTTAACACAATCAAAGGATTTGAATTAATTTCAAGTAATGTTGAAACTTAACTCTAGAAACTACCTTCGTCAACATATCTGATGGATTATCTTTTGTACCGATCTTCTTCAACAATACATCACCACCCTCGATAATCTCCCTCACATAATGATATTTCACATCTATGTGCTTCGTCCGAGCGTGATATGTTTGATTCTTCGCGAGGAATATCGCACTTTGGTTATCACAAAAGACCGCAATGTTCTCTTGGATTACTCCCAAATCACCTAACAAGCCTTTCAACCAGATAGCTTCCTTTACAGCTTCAGTTGCTGCCATGTACTCTGCTTCCGTAGTGGACAGAGCAATTGTCGATTGTAGAATCGACCTCCAGCTAATCGTACCTCCACCTAATGTGAATACATAACCCGTTGTTGATCTTCGCTTATCTAGGTCTCCGGCGAAATCAGAATCACAATACCCAACACATTGTTGACCACAATCCTTCTTGAACAATAACCCAACATCAATTGTCCCATACAGATATCGGAGAATCCACTTTACCACAAGCCAGTGATTTTTACCCGGATTGTACATGTATCTACTAACCATGCTCACTGCTTGAGATATATTGGGTCTTGTGCATACCATAGCATACATAAGACTACCCACAGCACTAGCATATGGAACACGAGCCATGTAATCGCGCTCCTCTTGAGATCTAGGACATGAAGAAGAGCTTAATTTGAAATGAGGAGCTAGAGGTGTACATACCGGTTTAGTTTTGTCATCCATACCGAATCTTTCTAGCACTTTCTTCAAATAAGACTTTTGAGTCAACCATACACTCCCATTGTTCTTGTCTCTACGAATCTCCATCCCAAGTATTTTCTGTGCATCACCCAAGTCTTTCATCTCGAACTCAGAAGCCAGCTGCTTTTTTAATCTTTCGATCTCATCTCTATTCTTCGATGCTATAAGCATATCGTCGACATAGAGTAACAAATAGATGAAAGCTCCATCTAGTAGTCTTCTAAAGTAAACACAATGATCGTGTTCACTTGTGGTGAATTTCTGCCCTTGTATAAATTGATCAAATCTTTTGTACCACTGCCTTGGCGATTGCTTCAGTCCGTACAAAGATTTAATCAACTTATACACATGATTCTCCTTTCCAGCAACTCTGAAACCACAAGGCTGAATCATATAGATTTCCTCCTCTAAATCTCCATGTAAGAACGCCGTCTTAACATCCAATTGAGCCAACTTTAACTCATATTCTGCAACTTAGGCAAGTACAATACGAATGGAAGTATGTTTTACAACTGGAGAGAAAACTTCATTGTAGTCAATACCTTCCTTTTGAGCAAAACCTTTTGCCACGAGCCTTGCCTTGTATCGAGGAGTTGTTTGATTCAGAGATCCTTACTTCCAGTTATTGATGATGACATCCCCAACACTTTCGGTGAAGCATTACGCAACAGTGAAAGTGATCAATGAAAGTTAGTCATGGAGGAAGAGATGAAATCTCTCGATCAAAACCAGACTTGGGAACTTATAAAGTTACCAAAAGGGAAAAGGGCTATTAACAATGTTGCGGAGTATGTCTTACCGTGAAATATTTTTTAATACCCTCGTTCTGGCATACTTGCAAGAATGGATCAGAAGTATATTCACCCCCATTATCATATCGTAATACTTTGATCTTTCTGCTAGTTTGAGTCTCCACCAATTTCTTCCATTTCACGAAAATCTCTAGAACCTCATCCTTTACTCGCATGTTGTACACCCACACACGTCTAGAGAAATCATTAACAAATGTAACAAAATAATGGCTTCCACCAATTGATGCAGTCTTGGTTGGTCTCCATACATCACTATGAACATATTTAAGGATCTCACGAGTATCGTGATTAGCTGTACCAAACTTAACCCTTGTTTTCTTGCCTACTACACAATGCTCACAGAAATTTAATTTACAGGTTTTGGTACCTTTTAAGAGTCTATGTCTCATCAGAGTTTGCAAAGACTTCTCTCCAGCATGTCCCAGTTGTACATGTCATAACTTGGTGGTGTCACTGTGCGCTTCAACAACATTTGCTTCATCAATTGTACCTCCCTTCAAATAGTACAGATTGTGACGTCGAACCCCTTGCAGAATCACCATAGCCCCATGTGTAAACTTCATTATACCATCTTCCATGGTAACCTTGTAACCTTTAACTTCCAAAGCACCCACAGAAATTAGATTTTTCTTTAAAGCTGGAACAAATCTAACCTCTTTGAGTTCTCTGATCATTCCATAAAACATTTTGAGTCGAATTGTTCCTATCCCCATTGTGCGACAAGGTTGATCATTCCCCATCACAACTGCACCGGATTCTAGATTACGAAAATCTGTAAACCATTCCTTAATAGGACACAAATGATAGGTTACTCCAGTATCAAGTATCCACTCGCTCGAACTAGCCACGTATGCTCCAGGAGTAATACTTAGTGAATAATCAGAGTCTTCATCTTTCCATGCCATGTTTGCTGCTGCTGGTTTCTTCCCATCTCTTTTTTGAGCCTTTGGACAATCTTTCCTCCAATGACCCTTTTCATGACAAAAGGCACACTCGTCTCGAGCTATATTTCTACTTATCGATTTGGATCGAGAATTCTTTCCACCACGCTTCTTCTGTTTCTCCATCGCCCAATCTCTGCTCACCAAAGCTTCAGACGATGCTCTTTCAGAATTTTTATCATTATTTTGAATCTCTAAGCTAGTCAATGTTGTGCAAACATCTTTAAAGACGATCACACTCTTCCCATATATCAAAGTAGTCACAAAATGGCTATATTCCTCTGGTAGTGAGTGTAACAGAATCATAGTCTTGACTTCATCCTTAATATCTTCATCAAGATTCTTCAAATCAGCAACTAACTTTTCAAATCTTGAGACATGATCGTGCATTGACACCCCAGGCTTCATTCGAAAATCATATACTTGGCTCATTGCATGAAGGCGATTTTCAGGACTTTTCACCAGGTACTTCTCCTCCAATGTACACCACAAAGTCATCGTACACTCCTCATCTTTCACCAAGTAATTTACCTCCTTGGTCAAACAAGATCTGATCTGACCATAGGCTTTCTCGTTCATACGATCCCAAATTTCTTCATCATACAAGTGTCTTTTATTTTTCAGAACAACATCAAGATCGATTTGAATAAGGACATCCATAACTTCGCGCCTCCACATGCCGAAGTTGATTTTCCCATCAAACTTTTCAACATCGATTTTCTGGCCTCTTATAACAGGTGCTGAATAGCGATTTGACAAATCTCGCCTCCCACCTGAAGTGTCTCCTGAAATAGTCTCGGTAGATCTCTCCCCAATTCTGGAAGTTTCACCTTCTACCATTTTCTCAACGAACTATTTCCACTTGAAAAACAGTCTCTATGATGTTAATTTCGTGTGAATAAATGCACCAGGAAAGTTCCCAGGAGACTGGACGGGAACTTGGTCCTAATTAAAAACCAAAATCCTTAGACTCTTATCGCCTTTGTTGACAGAACTTTCCTAGACATGCAAAAATACACACTACTTACAATAGACTGTCTCCTAAGTACAAATGGCCGTCTCCATCGTATTCGTGAATAGTACCGTATGTGAACAGTACCGTATACGCGAACAGTACGGTATCCCCCCAAGTATGAACCGTCGGCTCTGATACCACTTGTTGTGTGCGAAATGCGGAATCAAGCGCACCAAATAATTATAGAAAAATAAAGGACACAAGAATTACGTGGTTCGGTAATTAAACCTACATCCACGGAGGCAACTAAGAATAATTATTTATTTAATAATTAATAGAGTACAAATATTCGAGTAAAGAATCTCACTTCCCAGAAACCCAAATATACCCAGTACTCTCACACTCTGCAGGAAAGATAAATTCCCCAAATACACTTCTCTCACTTCTCTCAAAAGCTTAGAAACTTATAAGCTTAACAATTTTAGGATAATTTAGAATGAAGAAATGGCTTCAATTTATAGGCTTCAAGCTTGCACTATTCCACCTAATCCCTCTGCAATTTGTCAATCTTCATCTCTGTCAATTTGACAAATTTTGCTAACTTTTCCATTTTTTTTCATTTGGTGCAGGATTGTCAAATGCCAAATATTTTACAGCTTGCATTTTGGTGCCGACTTTGAAAAACAAAAGCAATGCATGTGGCTCACTTTTCTTTTTCAACCAAAACTCTTTGACTTTTCAACAGCTTCTTTACAGATCCTCAGAGGAGAGGGCAGATGATATCTCTCAAGAAGCTGCTGAAATCAAAGTAAAGTTTTTATTTTTTATTTTTCTGTCATTAATTTTCAGGATTATACAGACTCCCTTCAGTAGATGTCAGGAATGAATTTTTGAGCTTGTTCCGGCGGGAATATATCCATTCACTCATTGAAAGACTTACAGATTATTTATCCATTATCTTCTGGCCAGTTAACTTTGTTTATATGCCTTTCCTGACTTATATAAACATATCATTGGAAAAAAAAAGAAAATAAAAATTGGGGTTGGATTTAGACTCGTTGTATTCCAAATATTTGGAGGTGTCTATAAATTTCTCTGCAATGTAAACAATATTTTCGAGTTAGCCTGTGACCTATTGATGAATCTATTTTTTTTTCCTCATTTTAAAACCAATGGATCTCATAGCATTAATACTAATTGTTCCATCACAAACTAAACAGGGCCTAGTAACAATATTTTCGAGTCAGCCAGTAACCTATTGATGAATCTATTTTTTTTTCTCATTTTACAAACAATGGATCCCATAGCATTAATACGAATGGTTCCATCAAAAAACTAAGCAGAGCGTAGTAAAATGGCAGGTTCTTATCATTTGGGTCCACCACTTTAGCATTTTTACCGAATATATATTAGTATTTCTAATGTTTTAGGCTACATCTGCTGGGATGGAGACATGAAATTTGTTGAGGAGGGACAACTATGAATACTATAAATTTTAACCTAACCATTATTTATTAACCATTATACCAGCAATAGAGTGTGTACTTTTGAGAAATTTAGATCCAATGACACTAATCTTTAAATAATATTCTATCACGCGTGCATTTATATATGTGTATGTGTGGCCTCAATACTATGTAATCCCCTTGGTGGCCTTATGGCCTCAATACTATCTAAAGTTGTTTTTTTAAAGCATCTTAGAGTCTATCCGTCGAACATGGTACCCGAGAACTACTTTTGCTCTTTTTTCTCCTTTCCTATAACGTTGCAACATTTTTCTACGTACCTAACTGAATGATTACACTTGTCACAAGCACAATATTAGCCTCATGGAGAAGGAAAGAAAAATTGTCTAGGTCTTCAACAAAGTTAATCATAATTGCTCCGACACAATATTGTCCCGAAACAGCGCTTATCCGTCCGACATGATGGCTCACTTGGCACCATTGTAAGGCTCTATTTGGTTCCTCAATAGTTTATTGTAAAGTGTTTGATAAATGCTTGTACACGTATGTGGATTGCAAATTAATGTGATGAGTTACTATCTAATTAATAATATAAATATATTATATATTTCACAGCTTTTAAAAAAGAAAATAGTAATAACAAAACTTTCAATACCGCAGCCAAACCAATTTACTTTTTTACCAAAAAAGTTAATAATAATAACTTGAGTAGAGTTGACGTGGGTTTAAGGGTGAAGTCAAGCATCCAATTAATTTTCCTTCTTCTCGTGCATTAAGAACATGTCAAGCATCCAATTAAGATATGTTGACTCGAGCAGTCGGTAAAGGTATGTCAAGCATCCAATTAATTTTCCTTCTTCTCGTGGAAAAAGTAAATGGAGAATCTCTCTGTCCAGAAAGTTAGAAGAGCTACGAGACATTTGTCGATTGCGACATAATGAACCATAGATGCCTAGTATTAAGAGATCCAAGGAAGGCTAGCCATGAATTTTGTTGAGGAGGGGCAACTATGAATAGCATAAATTTCAGTATAAACAATATAATAATTATTTTATTAGTCCTTACAGTAACAACTGATTGTCTTGGAGAGATTAATTTTGAGAAGTTTAGATCTAGTGCTAATCTTTTAATAAGATTCTATTATGAGTATATTTATAAGCTGAGATTTAGTTATTATTTTATTTATATTCAAACAATCACTGATTATAATGAGTGATAGTCTTGTGTTACCTTATTTTGAAAGTTTCAATTCCGAGCATTAATAACACAGGATAACTTGTTGAAAAATTTAAAATTGGAATTCAAATACATGCATTCAAATTTGGCTAATACATCATTTGACCAACTTGCATACACATGCATCCATTCAATTTTGGAGAGGCAAATTTGAAGACAAATTCCTAAGGTAGGTGCCTAATTTTTGTTGACAATTTTGTTGGGGTTGGTGCAATAGTGCACCCCATTTTTCCCTATAAATAGAAGGCAATTCCTCATTTGTTAGGGCATCCAAATTTGTGAGATTTCCATGTGAGTTTTGGTAGAGAAATTCCTTAGGTGCTAAAGAAATTTGGGTGTATTGGGTATTGGGTATTGGGTTTTTTGAGAGTTTTTCCACTTTTGTAAAGTCTCATTATTAGTAAAATTATCTTCCAGTTTTTGTCTGTGAACGTAGGCATTACGCCGAACCACGTAAATTATTGTGTCATATTTTCTTTGCATTTGTTTATCACCACATTTATATTTCTCCAGAAATCGCAGTATTAGTAATTGCTCAACCCGCGTTTCCGCAACAATTGGTATCAAAGCCGGAGGTTCGTGTTTGGGGCATATGGTACTGTTCACGTATACGGAACTGTTCACAGATACGATATTGTTCACATATACGATACTGTTCATTGATACGATGGAGATGGTCATTTATACTTGGGAGGCAGTCTATTGTAAGTAGTGTGTATTTTTGCATGTCTAGGAAAGTTCTGTCAACAAGGCGATAAGAGCCTAAGGAGTCTAGGTTTTAAGTGGGACCGTTGTGACCCCTTCATTCTCCTAGAAACTTTCCTGGTGCATTTATTCACGCGAGATAAACATCATAGAGGCTTTTTTTCAAGTGTAAATAGTTGTTGAAGAAACTGATCATTTGAGATAAAAAGGATGGCAGAGGCATCGTTGTCGTCTTCATCAGCAAGGACTACTGTGACTAATGCAAAGTTTGAAGTGGAGAAATTCGATGGTATCAATAATTTTGGTATGTGGCAATGTGAGGTGTTAGATGTCTTATGTCAGTAAGAGTTGAACGTTGCTCTTGAAGAAAAGCCTGACATGATGGATGACAAGGAGTGGATAAAAATCAATAGACAGGCATGTGGAACTATTCGCCTATATTTGGCTAAAGATCAGAAATGCTCTGTCATCGGCAAAGAAATTGTGGGAGACACTGGAAGAAAAGTATATGAAGAAAAGTCTTGAAAATAGGCTTTATATGAAGAAGAAACTCTATCGTTTCACATATACACTTGGCATATCAATGAATGACCATGTGAACTCATTCAACAAAATATTAGTAGATTTGCTAAATTTGGATGAAAAATTTGAAGATGAAGATAAGGCACTGTTGTTGAATTCCCTTCCTGATGAATATGATCATCTCACCACTACTTTGCTTAATAGGAAGGACAGTGTCATATTCGATGCTGTATGCAGTGCATTGTACAACTCTGAGACCAGAAAAAAAGACAGAAAAGATCATAAAGATGCAGTAGCAGAAGCATTGACAGCGAGAGGTCGTTCACAAAGCTGCAAACCTGGAAAAAGAAGCAAGTCTAAAGGGAAGCCTGCCAAAGATGAGTGTGCTTTTTGTCGCGAGAAAGGGCATTGGAAAAAGAATTGTCCTAAGTTACAAAAGGGCAAGGCTACTTCTGATGCATGTGTAGCAGAGAATGATGAGGAGTCAGACTTTAGTCTGGTTGGCATGACATTGATATGTCACTCAGATGAGTGGATTTTGGATTCAAGTTGTACTTATCATATGTGTCCTAACAAGGGCTGCTTTTTTAGTTTTAAGGAGCTAGACGGTGGAGTTGTTTTTATGGGCAATGACAATGCTTGTAAAACCATGGGAATAGGTACAAACCAATTAAAGAATCATGATGGCTCAATCCAAGTCTTGAGGGATGTTCGCTATGTACCAAGCTTGAACAAAAATCTCATCTCATTAGGAGTCCTAGAATCTAAAGGGTTCACAATCACTTTGAGAGATGGATTGTTGAAGGTAGTAGTTGGGGCACTAACGGTGATGAAAGGCACAAGAATAAATAACTTGTATTATTTCCAAGGAAGTACAGTTATTGGATCAGCATCAACAGTTTCTGGAAAAGATGCATTTGAGACATGCTGGTGAAAAGATGCATTTGAAAAGAAGTAACCAAGTTATGGCATATGCGTTTGAGACATGCTGGTGAAAAAGCTTTGCAGACTTTGTCGAAGCAAGGCTTATTGAAAGGTACAAATTCTTGCAAATTAGAATTTTGTGAACATTGTGCTCTGGGCAAGCAGACAAGGATAAAGTTTGGTTCAGCAATTCACAATATAAAAGAAATTCTGGACTATGTTCACTGTGATGTGTGGGGACCTACCAAAACAGCTTCTTTGGGAGGTATGCACTATTTTGTTACTTTTGTTGATGATTATTCAAGAAAAGTGTGAGTGTATTTGATGAAGAATAAGAATGAAGTTTTGGGCATATTTAGGAAATGGAAGAAAATGGTCGAGACTCAGACTGGTCGAAAGGTCAAAAGATTTCGTTCAGACAATGGTGGTGAGTACAAGAATGATTCATTTCTTCAAATATGCCAAGATAAGGGTATTGTGCGACACTTCACTGTTCGAGATACACCACAACAAAATGGGGTGGCAGAACACATGAACCGGACTATACTGGAGAAAGTTCAATGTATGTTGTCTAATACTGGATTGGGCAAAGAGTTTTGGGCTGAGGCAATTGACACAATCCTTGTAGGTTTCTGTACTGAGGTCATTACGGCAGACAAAGAGACCATAGACCTTCTCAGGGTCTTGGCCTGCGGTAGCATTGTAAAATCCTTCGGAGAATTTGTCATTGCTGCTGTGGGAAGCGTCAGAGCGAAGAGTAGAGAGCAGGAGATTGAGGTTGGATTGGTAAGCACTGTTTCTGGCAAAATTTACTCCATCTCTGCGGGGCCGGCTTTAGGGTCGAAGGGCCCTTAGGCGAAATTTTTTTAGGAGACCTTTATTTATTTTACAATTTCAATACTCAAAGATATATAAAAAGGATCAAAATTTATTTCATCTTTTATTCTTGAATTTCAACAATAATTAAAAAAAGATAAAAAATTTTAAAAATAGAACCTAAAAAATAGTCAAGAAGATATATTTTTGTATTCCATTAAAACCGTTAAAAACAAATAAACAAATAAATAAAGATAATATTATTTTCAAATAGAATATTTAGAATGATAGAATATAAAAATTTGAAATGATAAATTGATGTTCAAAAATAAAAACGGACTTTATATTTTAAGAAACTAATTATATTTAAATGAACCAATGAATATAATAATTTTCTTTGTAGAGAAAAGAACAAGAAATTTTTTTCATTTACTAATTCTTGAGATTATAAGGTTTTTAATAAAAATTAAAAGAAATACTAAAAGTCAAGATTTTAACATTGAATAATTAAAAAGGTAAATAATTTTTTGGAAATATTAATAATGCATGAACTAATGGTTAAATCATATTATTAATTATATTTCTTTAAAATTAAGGTTTCCAAATATAGATTTTTTTTATCAAAAATATTTCTTAATTGTAGGATAATTAAGAATAGATAGATATTTAATAAACTTTTTTGATTTTTTAAAATACATATTAAAATTTTTTATTAATTAGAGAATTATTAAAGAAATACTAAAAATATGAAGCCTTCTTAAAATATGAGGCCTTAGGCAACTACCTTGTTCGCCTATACCTAAAGCCACCCCTTCGTCTCTGCAAGAAAGACATACGAAGGAAGGGTCACCACATACTCTTGCGAGGCTGATCAGAAAGCTTAGCATAGAGAGAAACACGAGGATCAAATTCATATTCATCTTGCGGAAGATTAATTTGATCATATCATTAGTTCTTTTCCTTTTTCTTTTCACTCCGTTTGTTTTGCTTTGTTTCTCTCATGTTCCTGGCCATAATTATCAGAAAGCTAAGAAATGCAGACACGAG
>NW_006262201.1:32152608-32172660 GCF_000493195.1 Citrus x clementina | reverse complement strand
AAAGTTGGAAGAGCTACACGACTATTTTCGATTGGGACATTCGTAGGAGAAAAACTTGGCCGAGAGTTCCCACCTCATTATGCTGCTGAGGTGGTATGCCCTTGACAAATAAGAACTTACCCTTTGGCGAATTTAGAGGAATTTACTATTTTTTTATTGTAAAATCAATGGATCTCGTAGTATTAAGACGAATGGTTCCATCACAAAATTAAACAGGGCTTAGTTAAAAATGACATGTTCTTTTCGATTGGGTGTATCATTTTAATATGCTGAGATGTTTTGCCTAACCTAGGTATGTATTTTTTATGTTTTAGGCTATGTTTGCAGGGATGGAGACAAGTAATTTGTTGAGGACGGACAACTATGAATAGTATAAATTTTAATCTAATCATCATTTATTAACCGGTTATACTAACAATAGAGTATATACTTTCGAGGAATTTAGATCCCGCGGCGTTAATCTTTAAATAATAAATATATATGTGTATATATATATATATATATAAGAGATTCTTAGGGCAAGTGTCTTTATTTATTTTTTTGTGGATATGTTGTTAAGGCATATAGTTTAATAAAATCAATGTTTAATTCACTATTAAATCATGTGGTTTAATAGAGTTAATGTTTAATTAATTATAAAATCATATGACTTAGTGATGAGTACATATGAAAAAAAAAAAAAAGGCGCCCACAGGACAGAAGGATTATATATATAATAATTCTTTCGTGAAGGTATGCTCACTTTAACAAAGTGAAAATGTCTTCACTAGAGGACACTATATATATTTGTGTGTGTGTGTGTGTGTGTTATGTGTGTGTGTGAGATTTAATTATCTATATATTTATATCAAATAACTTCTAGTCACAATTTTCTAAAAAATCAACACAGAATTACTGATCTAAGAGTATCTCCAAAATGCTCTATAAATTTTACTTTTAAAATATCTATTTTCTTACCTATGTGGCAAACAGAAAGAAGAGGAAAAAAAATGTTATTCTCCAAAAGACTCTTTAAATAAAAATAAGTTAATATTATTTTAATTAAATAACTATTTTTTTAAAGGAAAAGTCAATAGTAATTAAAGCACCCCTCTCTCTTTGCTCTCTTTCTCTAACAAAAAGTAATAAAATATAAATTAAAGAGGGAGAAAGCAACTCTCCAAATTTGAAGAGAGAGGATCATTTCTTATTTGAAGAATCTTAATTTAAGTGTCTTTTAGAGTCTTACACGCTGATGTGACTCTTCAAATAAGTAATAAAATATTTTTGAAGATTCTTTTGGTGATGCTCTAAGTTTAATTTTTTTAGTGGCTACAAAATTTGAAGTTCTAAAAGAGGAGAGAATGTTTTTTGTGCTTTTGGAGATTGCTCTTTAACCATTCACTAGTTGCCAATGGATCTCCTCTTCTTGTCATATGAAATTAAATGACAAGAAGAAGAGATTTTAGTAATACCATAAGAAATTACACCAAACTAAATTTAACCTTTTTTTTTTGTGTCTTTGGGCAATGGACTTTCATCCAGCCACTACTCAATTTGAGGGCTAGTTTGGGAATGCAATAGCTTTTAAAATTATTATTGTTAGCTGTGCTGTAAAAATAATCAATTGTGAAGAGAATCAGTTAAGTATTTGGTAAATTTTTTTTTTAAAAGTACTGTGAGTTTTGAAAACAGTTATGGACGTTTGGAAAACTGCTAAGAGAAAACAAATGACTAAAATGTATATAATATAGGATAAAATTTATTTATATATATAAAAACAAGTACATATAATATTTTTAATTGTGTATTATAATAATTTTTACTAAAAATAAAATTTATAATATATTGATTTATTTTTTTATTTTTCATCTTAAAACAATTGATAATTAAATTTATAATATAGTGAAACAAATTTAATATTAATTCAACTAACAAATTGATATTAATAAATTTATATTGATGAATTATAATAAAAATTTATTAAAATATTGATTTTGTTTGCAATTTGAATAAGGATAATTTTGGGTTTAAGTAATAATTTTAAGGATATTTATGGAATTGTATTAAAGGATAAAATTGATTTTCAAAATCAGAATTTAAAAACTACTCATTCCCTGATTCTGAAAATCAGCTATAAGATGGGCTGATTTTGATAAAAGTGATTTTAATTTTTTTTTACCAAATGCTAAAATTAGCTTTTAAAATTTTAAAATCACTTTTAAACCTCCTAAAAACAATCACAAATGGCCCCTAAGAACAAAGAGTTGGTGGGAAATTGCCCAGCACTCGATTTTGCATTAATTTTAACGGAAGACGTTAATTCGGTAATTTTAATAAACAAGTTTCGATACGTGTGGTGGTACATGTATTAGTGATATTCACTTCACCCTTAAATTCCAGGTCAACTCTACTGAAGAACAATTTTTTCTTTTTTGGGTAAAATAGTAAATTGCTTTGGCTACAGCATGATTCATGTGGAGTTTAAGGGCGGCGGGATGAATGTCATTCTTTTCTTTTAAAAAAAAAAGTGAGATACTTATTGGTAAATATGCTTGTTGAAAGTTTGATTTTATTTTTTATTTTTAAAGTTGTGTTAAATATATAATTTATTTATATTATTAATTAGGTATTAACTTATCACATTAACTTCCAAATGACATATATGTACAGAAGTGTTTATCAAACACTTTACAATGTAAATAACTGGGCAACCAAACAGAGCGTCGGTGGCTGATAGATATACTTGTCAACTAAGTTGATAACGTGGCAAGTTTAAATTGATTGAAATTTTCTTCCATTTGACAATGGGCTCGATATTTTTAGAAGATAAGATAACCGTATACTTTTCTCCAGTCCGATATGAACAGTTGAATCAGTAGCCATATCAACAACCAAATGAGAAAAGTTTGCTTTGCCTATTACAGTCATAGGCTCGATTTATATTTCTTGTTTAGCCTCCAACGACTAGCTCATCACTTGTATCCATAATTCAATAAAATTAAAGTAATTTTAGTACCAATATCAATTACTTTAGATATTAAATTCTCTTATAAATATATATGAGTCATCTTTTTCTAATGAGGAAGTCGTGATTTAATAAACTGAAGAGACAAGTGGAATAATTAAATAAATAGACTTTGATATATATATATATATATGGTCTTTTTCGGACTCAAGATGGTAAAAAGATACAAATGATTGATGGGCCAATTTAAGGTTAATTTTGGACAGAAAATGACTAGCTTTGAGGCCTTGGCCCAACTAGGACCTGCAGTAGAATGACCTTCGGAGCTGTGCAATTGGCCTTCGATAGTCACTGGTTAGTAGTCACATAGAATTTTTCTTTTCTTTTTCATTTTTTTTTTCATACAATATAAGATTTTTCACACTCTTTAAACCAAAACAATGCACAATTTTAGAGTGGCTAAACATTGGTAGATTAGGGCCTGTTTTCATATGCGGTATAGTTCCTCTATTCCACCTATATATATCTGTCTTGATTTAATCCCCAATGACACAAACCCTTTTCATCATAAAAAGTGATTTGTTCGGTATATTGTCTCAATTTGTTGCAGAAATCACTCCAAAGCACTTAAGCGGATTACTTACTGCACTTAATTAACCCAATTAATCTGCTGCGTACTTAATTTGATTGAAGGTCTTCTTTTAACATATTTTGTTAAAGATTTAAAGGCCCCTTTTAATTAGGTGACTAAATGCTGAGTCCATTTTGACAGTTATTGATGGGATTTTGGCCAATCTTTTTTATTTTCTACATGCATATCAGTTTCTTGTCAACTGGCGCAGCTTGGCCGTAACAGGTCATAATTCTATATATTGATCCCAACTATGTTATTGGTTTTAATATACACAAATTAAATGGTTCTATATGTGAATTCAAATTTTGGTGGATTTATATATATTACCACATTGGTATAATAATAATAATACAACTGTTAGGATAAGTTTTCATTCCAAAGTCTTCCAGGTGGCTGGCTGGTAACTGTTGCAGAAGTGTGGGTTGAGTAATTATCAATATTATGGTGACTGTGACTTATGAATAAATGTAAATGTAGTGATAAATAAATATAAAGAAAATATGATACAATAATTTACGTGGTTCAACGTAAAGACTACGTTTATGGGCAAAGACTGAAAGATAATTTTACTAATAAATGAAAATTTTACAAAAGTGAAAAAAAAAACTCTCTGAAAACTCACAACCCCGATACACCCAATTATATTCTCACTAGAACATCAAGTAGAAGCACTCTCAAATCTCTCAAATTGCTTCACTTATAATTGTTCTCAAATGTGTGATTTTGGATGGATTCAAAGTTCTTCCTCTACTTTCTATTTATAGTGGAGCTTCACTATTTAATGATATGTATGAGAATACTATTCCCCGCTCTGATTTGTCCTAATCTTTACTAGGCTCCATTGTATCAAAAAAAAAAATTGGCAACTGAAGTCTTTAAAATTAGCACTGAAAATTTTCATGCATACATGGCTTCAACTTTTCAAAATATTTGTGCCACTGAATTTGAAATTCAAGCCATCAATGTTTGAAAAGCAGTCCATGTGGCCATCGAATTTGACTTTTCAACAATCTCCACCTTGACGAATATTTGTCCAAATCTAAGCCGACTTGATGTGAATACTACTAAACTCCTTGTATATCAAATCATCCTCCAATTTCCGCCTTCCTTACTATTTTAAACTTGTAGGATACTGATCAAACAATTCTTAAACTTGATCGCCGTCACTAGCTTCCTCACTATACTAATTACATATGAAATGTCAAGCCTTGTACACATCATTACATATATCAAGCTACCAACTCCATTTGAATATGGAACTTGTAGCATATATTCTCGTTCCGCATCTTTCAAAAGAGATAATTATGTAAAAAGCTTGAAATAAGAAGCCAACAAGGTACTCACATGTTTTATTTGCTCAATCATGCCAAATTGTTGTAGTATATTCTTCAAATACTGCTTTTAGGACAAGCTAACTTTGCCATGAGCTCCATCTGTGCATATCTCCATGCCACAAATCTTTTTAGCTTCACTCAGATCTTTCATCTCAAATTTGTTGATTAAGTTGAGCCTTCAACTTTTCAATCTCATCCTTACTCTTGGATACTATTAGCATATTATTGACATACAAGAGCAAATATATGAAGGATCCATCTTGTAGCATGAAAAATACATACAATGATCAAATTTATTTCTTATGTACCTTTGCCCATTTATAAATTGATCAAATCGCTTATACTACTCCCTTGGAGATTGTTTCAATTCATAAAGTGACTTTATTAATATGCAAACCCAGTTTTCTTTTCCAACAACCTTAAATCCTTCTGGCCGAGTCATGTAAATTTTCTCTTCTAAATCATTGTGTAAAAGTGCAGTTTTCGCATCAAGCTGAACTAATTCAAGATCAAATTGTCTAACCATGACTAGCAAAATTTGAATAGACGAATGTTTCACAACTAGAGAAAATACCTCATTATAGTGTATTCATTCTTTTTTAGTGTAACACTTTGCTACCAATCTAGCCTTGTATCGAGTTTCATTTTTATGAGAAAATAATTTCTTTTTTGCATATATCTATTTGCACTCAATTGCTTTATTTTCCTTGAGCAATGTAACTAACTCCCAAATTCCGTTTTTATAAAGAGATTGTATTTCTTCATCTATTGCTAGCTTCCATTGTACACTTTTAAAGTTACTTACTATTTTTTTGTAAGTAGAGGGAACATCAGTATCTACAATTGGAAGTGTATAGGCAACTATATCAACAAAGCGAATAGGTCTACGAATCTCTCTTTGTGGCCTTCTATATGCAATTAAATCTTATTGTTGTGAAGGTTCCTAGGTCAAAACTTATTCTTCATCCTTGGTCGATGAAGAATTATTATTTGTCTCCTCAACACCGAGTAGATCATCTTTAACCTTTTCAAACTCCACCTGCTGTGAAGTACCACTGGTTTTGTCATCTTTTTGTGAATTTTTCTGTTTCAATATAGTTGATTCATCAAAAGTCACATCTCTATTGAAAATAATCTTCTTTGTAACAAGACACCAAAGACCATATCTTTTTACTCCACTAGTTATACCCATAAATAATGATTTCTTTACTTTTAGGTCTAACTTAGATTCTTTTACATGATAATAAGCAGTGGAACAAAAAACATGTAAAGAATCATAATCAATAGCAGGTTTATCAGTCCACATTTCCATGGGTATTTTGCCCTCAATTGTAGCTGATGGCAAACGATTAATTAGATGGCACACATATACAATTGCCTTAGCCTAAAACTCTTTGTCTAATCCAGCATTGGACAACATACACTGAAGTTTTTCCAATATAGTCCAGTTCATGTGTCCTGCCTACCCATTCTACTGTGGCGTATCTCGAATAGTGAAGTATTGCACAATGCTCTCATTTGGCATACTCGTAGAAATAGATCAATTTTGTACTCACCACCATTGTCTAAGCAAAATCTTTTGATCTTTCGACCAATGTGAGTCTCGACCATCTTTTCCTATTTCAGAAATCTACCCAAAACTTCCTTTTTGTCCTCTATCAAATACACCCACATTTTTTTAAATAATCACCAACAAAAATAACAAAATAGTACATACCTAATGACTCTATGAAATGTGAGTTATCATGACACTTTTAAACTTAAATCAAGATTACTTACAGAGTAAATAATGTGTTTTCATTGTATTTTTATTATATTTTATATAAACATTCATCTTAGTTTATTCTTAATAAATTTTGTTTGATTTAGAATAATTTGTGTGCTTAAATTATGTGCTTAATTGTAGGTTATTAGAAGCTCAAATTTCAAGGAAGGAATGCTGCTGCAATAGGCTTGCAAAAGATGGAAAAGAACTTGGCTATAAAAGAATTGAAACAAATATGGAACAGTGCAGCTGTTGTAGCCGTTGTTGTAGCAACCATTGCTGTAGTAATCTTGGAACAACGATAGAGAAAATTTAGCGCGGGATACTTACAGAACTAGGATCTGGAGTTTCCTAATCTAGAAGATACGTGTCATAGACTTCCGTTTACCCTAATTTTCAGCTATAAAAGAAGCACACATCATAAGAAAAACGGGGTCGTTAATCGACATTGGATACGGAATAGAAAACCAAGAAGAAACATAATTCAAGGAGAAGAATACGTCTGAACCAGTGGCAAAAGTCTACAGAGTAATCGGGATTTAACTTCTCTCATTCTTTACTTGTCTCCTTGTTTATTCTTTGGTTGAGTTGATGTATCCAATGGTTGAAACTTTGGTGCTTGTTTTTCTTTTACAAGTTATGAACTAAATTTAATTGTAGTTGAGTGACAAACAATTTAGATGGGTTCTTGACTGATCATATGAGTTGTTGCACGTTTGCTGTAGCATTTTGCTTTAATAATTTTTATTTTATATTTATTATTTTGGTTGACCTCCCATTTAATAATACAAGTTAAGAGAGAGACACAAAAGACTTGTCTTAGTGGATCATATTAGAGCAATACTTGGTTTTGAATTGAGTTTCCTGGATTGAGTTTAACTTGAGTCCCAAAAGGACCATGCTTGATTTAAGATTAGTGATGAACTAGACATAGAGATTCACCTTGTAGGGTAAAGAGAACATAAGCTTATAATTCTATATCTTATGTTAACATAACAATTGGTCACTGTTATGTTGCATAAAGGTATGAGATGTCTAACATGCGACATCTGAGGATGCATGAGGATTATACCCAGTGCTATAATAGATGTTGTAGCAACTGGTGTTAACATGAACAATACAGTCACCCCATCATGAGATTTTGATCACTCAACTACTCTATTCTTATTGACTCGCCTTTGTGTTTGACGTGCATTTTTATTTATTATTGCATTTTACTTTGTTGCAATTTTATTTTCATTAGTTAGTTAATCTCATTAATCCCTGTGAGTTAATTTAGAAGAGAGATTGTACTGTCGAGATTGCTGTAGCAACTCTAGTAGCATCAATCCATGTGGAGACGATCTTGAATATTCATCACTTTATTACTTGTTATATACACTTGCACATTGACACTAATAGCAATTGAGTTAAACTAACCAACAATACCCCCCAAAGAAATTGTTTTGGTTGGTCCCTACACATCATTGTGAACATAGTCCAAAATTTCTTTTGTATCTTGAATTGTTGAACCAAACTTTACTCGTCTGCTTGCCCAGAACACAATGTTCATAGAAATCGAATTTGTAAGAATTTACACATTACAATAACCTTTGCTTCACTAAAGTTTGCAAAGCTTTTTCACCAACATTTCCTAAACCCATATGCTACATCTTGATTGCTTCTCAATCTGTATTTTTTTTCAGAAACTGTTAATGCTGATCTAATAACTATACTCTTTTGGAAATAGTACAAATTATTTCTTCTTGTGCCTTTCATCACCGTCATTGCCCCGACTACTACTTTTAAAAATCCATTCCTCAGAGTGATTGTGAGTCTTTTAGATTCTAGGACTCCTAACGAAATGCGATTTTTTCTTCAAATTTGGTACGTAGCGAATGTCCGTGAAGACTCAGGTTGAGCCGTCATGATTGTTCAACTAGATTAAATATACTCCCATGATTTTACAAGCATTATCATTGCCCATAAAAACAACTCTATTGTTTAGCTTGAAGCTAGAAAATCAGCCCTTGTTAGGACACATATGATAAGTACAATCTGAATTTAAATCCACTCATCTAAGTGACATGTCAATGTCATGCCAATGAAACTAATGTTTGATTCCTCATTATACTCTGCTACACATGCATAAAAAATAACATTGTCCTTTTGTAACTTAGGACAATTCTTTTTCTAATGCCCTTTCTCGCGTTAGAAAGCTCATCTATCTTTGACAGACCTCCATTTAGACTTGCTCTTTTTTCTATGTTTGAGGCTTTGTGAACGATCTCTTGCCGTCAATGCTTTTGTAATTGTATCTTTGTGATCCTTTCTGTCTTTTTTTCTGGTCTCAGAGTTATACAATGTACTACATACAACATCAAATGTGATACTATCCTTCCCATGAAGAAAAGTGGTAGTGAGATGGTCATACTCGTTAGGAAGTGAATTCAACAACAACAGTACCTTATCTTCATCATAAAATTTCTCATCCAAATTTAGCAAATCCGCCAATATCTTGTTGAATGAATTTACATGGTGATTCATCGATATACCAGGTACATACGTGAATTGATAGAATTTTTTCTTCATATAAAGCTTATTTTCAAGGCTTTTCTTCACGTTCTTTTTTTCCAGTACCTTCCATAATTTCTTTGCCGATGTCTCTATCATGACAGAGTACTTCTGATCTTTAGCTAGACATAAGCGAATAGTACCACTGATAACTCTATGAAATAAGAGTCATCATGATACTTTTAGACTTAAATCAAGATTACTTAGAGAGTAATTGAGGTGTTTTAGTACATTTCAATGATAGTTTGCATTAGCATCCATTTTAGTTCAAGTTTAATAAAGTTTGTGTGATTTCCAATAATTGTGTGCTTAAAACATATCCATAATTGTAGGTAATCGGAAGTTAAATTTTCATGGGAGGATGTTGTAGTAATGGGCTTACAAAAAGGACAAAAGAATATGGCTATAGAAGAAATGGAGCAAATATGAAATAGTGCAGATGCTAGAACCATTGCTATAGCAATCCTGGAACAACAACATAAGATTTTGCACGAGATACTTAATAGATTGCGATCTGTAGTTTCCTAATCAGGAATATGTGCGCCCTGAACTTTCGTTTACCCTAATTTTGAGCTATAAAAGAGGCACATATGCAAAAGAAAAGGGGGTCGTCAACCAAGATCATAAACCGAAAAGAAACAAAGGAAAAACAGATTTCAAGAGGAAGAATCAAGGCTTAAGGCTGCATCAGTGGAGAATTTACGGGAATCAATTAGATTTCAGTCTTTCTTATTCTTCTTTTGATTTCTTGTTTATTCTTTGACATGAGAGTGTATTTGTCGGCTGAACCTTTATTGTTTAGTTTCTTTTGCAAACTATGAACTAATATTATTTGTGGTTGAGTATTAAACAATCTTAATGGGTTCTTGACTGAATTTATATATTGCTGCATATTTACTATAACATTTTGTTGTGATAGTATTTATTTAAAGTTATTATTTTGGCTGACCACTCATTTAATGATACAAGCTAGGAAAGAGCCACAAAAGGGCCTATCTTAGTGGAACATATCATAATAATACTTTGTTTTAGATTGGATTTCCTAGATTGAGTTTAGCTTGAGTCCAAAAGAGTCACACTTAATCTAAAGTTAGTGATGAACTGGATATAGGGATTCACCTTGTAGGGTAAATAGAACCTAAACGTGTAATGATATATCTTATGTTGGCATAACAATTGGTCACTGTTAGGTTGCATATAGATATAAGACATCTAACATGCAACAGCTGAGGATACATGAGGATTCTGCCCAGTGCTGTAGCAGATATCGCAGCATCTAAACCAAATTTGCAAGAAATAGTCAAGTCCGTTAAGAGAGTTTAATCACTTAACTACTTCATTCTTATTGATTTCATCCTTGTGTGTGAAGTGAAAGTTTACTTTCTGCATATTCATTTATTGCATTTTATTACATAGTTTATTAGTTTAATTGTTAATTTATTTTCATTTAAGGCAACTTGTACTGTTAAGATTGTTGTAGCAATTTTAATAACATCAATACATGTGGAGACGATCTTGAATACTTATCATTATATTATTTGTTGTGTACACTTACACATTGACACCAATAGCATTTGAATTCATACCAACAACCACATGTCTGTCTATTGATCTTTATCAACTCCTTGTCATCCATCTTGTCATGCTTTTCTTTGAGGGTCAAACCACCTTTTCCAAGCTTATTTTCATGAGAGAAATGCTTTGTAGCCTCGAGTGTTAGACCTAACGGGAAGATTAGGAGCTCTTGACGAGAATCCCCTTGCGTCTCTCCTCCTAAAAATATCATGAGTTGTCATCACCAGTTAAATCTTCTCTCGTATAAAGTTCTTGCCTTTTTATTGCTTTCTTCTCTGCAAGACGCATTGAATTTACTTTCTTTTTGGGAAAAAAATAGAGAAAAATGTTTCATTTTTTGTGCCGTTCATATATTTTTCTGATAATATCGTAATATTTTTGGAATGAAGTTCAAATCTAAACCTTGTAAATTATTCATTTGGGGAAATTGATCAAAAATCCCTGTTATTTTAATAAATTAATTAATCATTTTTCTCTTGTTTTAAAAATTAATCAAAACCCCTTTGGCACTAAAAAAAAGAGCATCGTCAACATAGGAGTGTCGACTTGAGTCCAACTAATATGACATTCATTTATTAGATAGTGGTTAAATAATTTTGTACAACAGATGAGTAGCACATGAAATCGAGACTTGAGTTGGGACTAAAATATTAGGATTCCTAATATTAT
Organism: Citrus x clementina; assembly: GCF_000493195.1. Taxonomy (NCBI): domain Eukaryota; kingdom Viridiplantae; phylum Streptophyta; class Magnoliopsida; order Sapindales; family Rutaceae; genus Citrus; species Citrus x clementina. The sequence goes on along the minus strand of NW_006262201.1, from coordinate 32,161,183 downwards.
TGCTAAAAAAAAGCAACTATAAATTTTTTTTTCTTTTACTCTTTAATCACTGATATTATAGTATCCAACTTTGTTCAATAAAAATTCCAAGGGTAAAGTAGTGAAAAATACAAAAAAAAAATGTGATAAAAAAATCTAACCTTTCTATTTTCTTTTTCTTTTTTTAATGGTTTTTAAACAGAGGTGGTGAAATGAATTCGATCGATAAACAAAATAGGAGAGTTTAGCTCACTTCCTCTTAACATTATTATTCTGCAGAGATTAGAGGAATTGAGCGGCATAAAGCATCAAAAAAAAATTTCTAGTATTTGTGAGAAAACAAGAATATGAATACCAAAATGGTTGGTATAGTTGTGCCAATTGCAATCCATGTTGCTTTCGTTCCTTTGCCTACGAGATACCAAAATCATATATATTATTTTATTTTATTTTATTATGTAATAGACACAAACTCGTGTGAAAAATGTCTTGTACAAATTAGTAAAAATACACAAAAAAAACAAATAAATAAATAAATCGTGGGCCATATGGTGTTTTCTTTGTGCAAATTGCTGTTTTATCAAGGAGTTAACGAGTTCTGCAGGTATTTTGCAGTGAAAAAAGAGGTTTAATGAGTGATTGTATTACATTCTCAATAAAAAAGTTCGAGTAATTTTAACTGAATGAACTTAGTTTAAAGGATCGCTATCAAATTTGATGTTAATTTCTAAAGTTAAGAATGAAATTCGAAATTAGTTTTACCTTGAGCGCTTGTCACAGAGCCAGGAGATGGGAGAGGCAAAACCACAGGCGATGGTGCCTGTGCCGGCGCCGATGTGGGTGACGCGATCAGGGTATCATTATAAAATGGGTACAGCTCATATCGGATGTTATAACTGGATACAGCACTCATCCTCCTTGCCTAATGCTACAACATTCAGCCAATTTGAAACAGGGTATCGAAGACATCGACTATGGTCATCTGGGTCCTGCGTGCACTGAACGGGGCCGTATAGCATTTGACAGTCTGAGTAATTTTTGTTTGCTGGCCCAAACATTTGGTAGTACTCAGAGCCCGATTTAAAGCTTCGTTCATCAAACTCCACACTTGCTGCTCAAATAACCGACGACTCGTAGAATTTTGTGTACTCGACGTGTAAAAAAAGGGCTTGGTGTCCATGGCGGAAAAGAAAGAAACATTCGAATAACGTAAAAGGCACTCACTGTACCATATTACGGTTTCCTTTCGCACGGGACAGAGTTGAGTTATATGTGATGTAGCAAAATTAACACAATCTTTGCAGGATTCTGTACTGACGTCACCACAGCAGAGAAAGAGACGTAGACCTTCGGAGAATTTGTCACTGCTGCAGTGTGTAGTGTTAGAGCGAAGAGTAGCGAGGAGGAGATTTAAGTGCTGTTTCTGGTGAAATTTACTTTGTTATTGCAAAAATGATATGCATAAGTAGGGTCATCATATGCTCTTGAGAGGCTGATTAGAAAGCTTAGCGCGGAGAGAAACACGAGCATCATATTCGTCTTGCGGAAGATTAATTGACTAATTAGATTATATTGAACGTTCGTAACCACAATTATCAGATAACTAAGAAATGTTGATCCGAGGATGCAGGTGCAAAGGAGACTCTGATATTCAAAAGTTGATAGGCCAAAGCTTGAGTTTCCGTGTGCCCCTGGAAAAAGAAATGCAGAATGTCTCGGTTCAAGAGGAGTGCCAGCTATACTCGCTGTGGACTGTGGAGTTCTACACTTTTTATTATTTTGTTTTTTTAATTATTTTAATTGTTAAAATAAAAACAGAACTTATATTTTATTTTGGAGTCCCTTAAGTTTTTTTATGGCATTAATAATGTAAAAAGTATGTATCGTTAGATCTAATTAATAGTATACATTATTTTATTAATAAAAAATTTAATTATTTTAAAGATATTATAACCGTTAACAAACTGATTAAACATGTTATTTTGAATTTAAAAAGGGAAAATAAATAGGCATATGATACATTACAATCTCTCTTATCTATTTCATTGAATTCACTCTCGATTTTATCTTTCATATTCTTGTATTTGAAATTTTGAAGACTCTCTATTCCTGAATAAATAATCTTAATAACTATAAGAAAAATCATCTTCAGTAACTTTTTCCTGTATCTTTTTTTTTTTTTAAATGATACTAATTGTCTTTCAATAATAGCTTTTTTTTAAGAAAAAGAAAACTACAATTGATTACTCAAAAATGTCATTATATACTTTTTATTACATTCTACGTTAAAGTTGTAGTACATTATAAAAGCAAAATCTAATTTTTAATAACAGAACACTTTTTTAATTTTCTTTTTGCCTGAAACTCGTATTTAATGATAAAACCAAAAAACGAATTTCTTTTATCCTCTTGCATCTATCCATGCAACCACAGTAATAAAGCCTAACATCTCTTAATCATTAATTAGAGCAGGCATCAAATTGTGAGAACAATAAACTTTATTAATTAGACGTATTTGTATTTCGTTACTTTCAATTTTTTTTTTGTCCCCTGTAATTTAATTTATATTCGATGTAAAGATTTTATATGGATTACTCATTATTTTCTTTTTCAATTTTTAAGTTTCTAGTCTCTTCCATTATTTGGGATTTCGTAGAATTGAAATGAATCTTCTTTCGATATTCCACGTGAGCTCATGTGTCAAAATCTGAAGCAAGTATATGCATGTTGAGCTCTTTTGAAACGACTTCAACACTTCAACAAAATCAGCATCTTAAGTGGTATGTATGATATAGACTAATATAGCACTTTAAATATGTTTAACAGTTAATGTTAATTTAGAATTAAAAAAAAACTAATATTTACTAGCAACTTGTAAGTTCCTGCTATCTGTTAACTAACCATTTAATTATTTATTATATTAAATAAATGATTGAAATTAAAACACATCACAATAATCTCACTATTAATACTATCAAAACACAGACAGCATAGAGAAATCATTTATTTTATTAATATTTTACCATCACTTTTATTAAACCAAATCACAAAATCACCCTTCAGTTCTTTTGGTCTATCTTTATCATTCTTCTCTCTCTCCCCAATGACATTTTCTCTCTCAAGTCCCGTGACATTTTGCAGAATCAAGAGTGAAAGAAACCAGAGCTTATCAGTCTGATTACCCTAGAAATTGACACGAGATCCCACAATAAAATTAGAACCACAAGGAAGTCTTAATTGGTAGAGAAAATTTCAGTCAACCTAAGTGAGGAAGCTTTCCTTAAAAAAATATATATAATAATAATGTAGTGAACTGTGAAGCAGCGCAATGCAACTGGAAATAATAGCCGGTAAAAAAAAAAAATACTAAAACCCTAACAAACACAACACATCCACAAAGAAAACCCAAGTAATTTCTATAAAAATTTCTGAGGCCATCACCTCTCAGAAGCAATTTTCTTCTTTTTTCCCTAATGGCTAGCACGCAGATAAAGCCAGTGCAGAGATGAGTGGAGAGTGAATGGCAAACTCGTAATAATTACAAAGTTCAAGTCTTAATTTTGTTTTTCTAGTGAGTTGAAAGTTTTGTACTAAAGTAATAATACACTTGTCATAAAAAGAGGCCGCGACTGCACTCCACCTAGGTCCAATTTTAGACCAGGATCGTCTCAACGTGGATCCCCTCGACCACAACCGCTGCTGTGCAATGTGAAATTGAAAGACATTAGTGCAAAAATGATATGTGCGCCTAAATTATTATATCAAACAGAATCTACCGATTTTTTTTTTTTTTTTGGTAAAAATGTAAATCGTTTTGACTGCCATATGATTCATGTGGGGTTTACGGATGGATGAATATCATATTTTAAGAAGCAAAAATAAAAGTAAGATAGTATTCGGTAAATATGTTTCTTGAAATTTTTGTTGTTCTTTTATTTTTAAATTATGTTAAATATAATATATTTATATCGTAAATTAAATATTAAGTCATCACATTAACTTCCAACTCACATACCCAAGTGTTTATCAAATACTTTATAACAACAAAATATTCAACAATTAAATGGAACCCAATTACTAACTAGTTCAATGATGTAAGGAAAGGATTAAATGTTATTAGGCTAGATTTTATTTCCTGTTTGCCCTCCAACGGCTAGCTCATTACTTTGTATCCATAATTCAATAAAATTAAAGCAATTTCAGTTCCAATATTAATTTCTTTTGTGCATATATATGAGTCTGTCATTTTTTTTTAAAATAAGGAAGTCTTGATTTAAGAAACTGAAGATACAAGTGCAAAAATAAATAAATAAATAAATTTTGATTTCCATGTTTTTTCTTATCTTTTTACCATTGGAGATGGTGAAAAATTAAAATATACACATGATTGATAGGCCAATTAGAGGCGGGCTTTGCGAAAATGACCTGCTTTGAGACCTTGGCCCAACTAGGACCAGCAATAGAATGATCGTTTATTATGCGAAAGAAGGGGGGGGGGAGAAAAATTGTATGCGAATAATTAAGTAAGGCCAATTGCACGGAAGATCTCATTGATTAAACCAAACCACTACTCAAGTTTAAGGTGGCTAGATATTGGAAGATTTGTACTCAGATGTGGAACTGGCCTTGTTTCCATATGTGATATAGTTCCTCTCTCTCTCTCTCTCTCTCTCTATATATATATATAGTTTTCTGGTCCGTGATCTTAAAATGCGGGAAAATTTGGAAAAACTTTAAAATCTTGAGGTTTTAGAGGTATAAAACTTAAAGCATTTAAACCGCACGATTTATGCATTTTTTTGAATTTTTCCGCATTTTAAAATTTCATATTGGGATATAAAAAGTGATTTTTTTCAATATATTATCTCAATGTGTTGTAGAAATCACTCCCAAGCATTTAAGTGGATTAGTTAGTGCACCTGATTAATCAGGTACATACTTAATTTGATTGATGATCTTCTTTCACTTATTTTGTTAAGGATATAAAATTCTTTTAATCATGTGACAATACTCTATTTGATATTAAGGTGTTGTAGTTTTCAACTATAATTACTATGAAGAAAATTTATAATTATGAAATAAATTTTGTATGGTAAATATTATTTTTAAATAATAATTTTGACAAAAATAATAAAAATATTAAAATCTTTTTTTCATACAAGTGGTGGATTAAATTAACTTAACTTCTAAGCCACAAGCTCACAACAGTTAATATATGCCAAACACTTTAATACTATATATTTTAAACTACAATCGCTCAACTTTAATTCCGAACATGGCCTAAATGCTAGCAATTTTCATAGTTAATGATGGGATTTTGGCCAATCTTTCGCTTCTCCATATGCATTTGATTCTCTTGTCAACTATTGTAGCTTGGCAGTAAACAGTTCAAAGTGATGCCTGCGGGGGCCCATAGGAAGGCATGGCATGGCCCACCATCTAAACATGCGGTGCCGTGCTGTGCCCAAACCTTTTTTTGGTTAGGGAGGGTATAGTCCAGGGTATGAGCCCACACGTGCTAATGTTTGGACCATTCCCAAACAAGCTCGAGAATTTTTTATTTTTTTTTTGTGGGCGTGCTTGGCGTGCTTTGTTTAAGTCCACGTGCCTGCCATACTTTTTCAAGCCAACATGCCCTTTCTTTAAACTCATCAGCCCATGCGATAATAATAATAATAATAATAATAATAATAATAATAATAATAATAATAATAATAATAATAATAATAATAATAATAATAATAATAATAATACATTTTTATTAAGGAAACAATTAACATTTCATTAACACAATTACACAACTATATTATTTAGTTTCACAATAACCAAATATAATACAACAATGCATAAATCTAATTCCATAGATCGTAGTAATGATTAATAAAAATTAAAATTAAAATTTTGGAATAATGATTAGAAGAAGTCACAATTACAAGATATCAATTATAACAAGTCATGAGTTGTAAAGTTTTAGATTTATCATTTATAAAATGATGACATTTATAATTTTATTGATTAAAATCATGATATCATTTATTCATTTAATAAATTATAACATGAAACAATTAGAATATTTTTTCTAAAAATAAGACTTAAATTAATTAGAAAACCTATTCTAATAAAATATATTAAAAAGTTTAATCTCAAGTTACTTGGAAAATCATAACATTTTACATTTACTTTTCATTAAAAAATTTTAATTTGATATACTTTTGTCCGCATGCTATTGATAACATACGGGCCGCGTGCTAGCGCACTAGTGAAACATACTTATTATGAGACTTTTTACATGTGATACTTTAGCCAATTTCTAATCGTGCCGTGTTTTTAAAACTCACGTGGCTAAAATTCTAAGTCGGGCCCAACCCACGTGTGCGTTGTGCCGTGCCGTGTACCCCACCAAAATATGCTCATGCCGTGCAGTACTATACAGACACGCACTGTGCGCAGACCATGCCATGTGCCACCTGGCCCATTTGCTATCTTTAGCCGTAATTGGTCATAATCCTACATATTGATCTCACTGTTTTACTGGTTTTCATGCTGGAGTTAAGAGTACTGCACTGGTATAATAATACAACGCTGATTGAGAGAAAATAAAAAAAGTTACCGGCACTAACCGAACTTCTGACTTGGTAAGAATAAGGGAATCACGTGACTTCTCATGTGAGGACTTATTTGACGAAATCACAGAGTTTGACAGTAGAAAACTCTGCGGTTTAGCTCTTTTTTCGCGCATAATTGTTTAGGACATGCTCCAAGCCTCCAACTCAGAGGAGAGAGGATGCTGATATCAGTCAAGAAGATCACTTCAATCAAAGTAAAACTTTTAATTATTTAATTATTTATTTGTTGTCTTTATAATATCTGTTTTTGAGCTTCAAAATGAAAGCAATTTTATTTTCTTTAATTTTTATTTTTCTCTTTAATTTTCAGGGTTATACAAAATTCCTTAAACAGATGTCAGTAAATAATGGAAAGACTTACAGATTATTTCTCCACTATCTTGTGGGCAATTAAAGTTTTTATATGCCTTTCCCGACTTATATAAACATTTCATTGGAAAAAGTTAAAAAAAAAAAACATCTGGTTGGAGTTTGCACTCATTGTATTCCAAAGATTTGAAGGCGTCTCTGAATTTCTATCTAACCACTTTAATAATTTATGTAACTAATCGAAATCAAAGAAACAGACAAGCCATTTAGACGGATGAAACTCTTATCATCTATTATTTTTCAACCTTGAATGAGGACCGATGAAAAACGCATTCGCGGTTAATCGAGCTACACCAAGTGGCGTAACTCAGAATAAATTATTTCAGCATGTAGTATTGACATGTGTTTCCATTATTGATTTGACAAAGGGTTATGATTAAATGGAATTTGGGAAAAACCTTGGTCCAGCTGCACCGCGCACTTTGCGGGCGCAGAAATTAATCTTGTAGAAAGAGAGTTCATAAAACAAATTATGGTCCATGAAATAATCTGTGTTTGGATTTTCGAACAACAGACAATTGTCAACGAGGATACACATTTGAAAGAGTAATCTCATTAACAGAGCAAAATTTAGAACCTGATGATGAGGATTGACCAGACTTAGCAGCAATTCGATCAACAGAAAATGCAGGCTGGGTTGGTGGAGGAAGCGTTGCTGTGTCACTCGCCAACATTACAACCACAGATGACATGTTAGGCCTGTGGGCTGGGTCTTCCTGAACGCACAACAATCCAATATGTATACATTTCAGAAGTTCAGCGTCCACGCATGTCTGCTTTAGTACTGGATCCATTAGCTCTAGAGCTTCTCCTTTACACCATAATTTCCATGCCTGGAATGTTGTGAACAAGGATTAGCATGCTATCATTAATCATCGAAAAATTATTGTTTATAAAACAGAGATAAAAATAGTTGCATGTATGCCAATTATTTCAATAGGTAAAATCTCTTGAGTTATTTGAAACAATGTATATTATTAGATTTAATTACCAATCATGTTAGGAGTAAGCTCACAAAAAAAGAAAAAGGCCACATACATAAGTGAGGAGGCTTTGGCCGTGTTCGGAGAGATAAAACCCACTATTCCTTTTTCCACTTATGATCTCTAGAAGAAGAACTCCGAAACTAAAAACATCCGATTTTACTGAAAATACTCCTTCCATTGCATATTCGGGTGCCATATATCCACTGTTGAAAAAATATGTCAAATAAAAAAATTTAAGTCAATCAACAAACATTATTTTAGATAAATTCCCGGTACTTGTATATGGTAAAATAGGTTTGTACTTACTATGTTCCAGCAACTCTATTAGTATTAGCTTCATTTTGATTGCCGCTAAAGATTCTTGCCATTCCAAAGTCTGATATCTTTGGGTTCATCTCATGATCCAGCAAGACATTACTAGTTTTAAGATCTCGATGAATAACTCTGAGTCGAGAATCCTCGTGCAAATACAAAAGTCCTCGAGCAATTCCATTAATGATGCTTATGTGTCTTTTCCAGTCCAATTGTGCACCCTTGGTAGAATCTGAAAACCAAGAAAAAAAAATCACAATATGCACTTGAGTATTTCTTTGTCTTGCTTTACTTTCAGGGGAG
>NW_006262201.1:32144854-32151248 GCF_000493195.1 Citrus x clementina | reverse complement strand
TATTTATATCATATACTGTTATAAATGCAAAGATGACATAAAATCTTTAAAAACTCAACACACATTAAATCAGCTATGGATCCAAATTCATTAATTACTTGTGTTTGTTAGCTATTTCCCACAAACAATACAAACCATAATAAATGCATGTAATTGAAAGGCTTCATATGATATAAAATCAACCCAAAATCCCGCTCACAAGTTAGGAATCTAGAAAGGAAATATGGTGCACCAAGATCAATTATTTAAGCTTTTAGCTCAGTGGCAAAGCAACTGAACCTAACATCACGAATCTGTTTTATTTGCAGAACTTAGCTACCAGCAGCAAGTGAAATAAATGTATCCAAGACTGAACTAGATTTAGAAAGTTTTGAGAGGCAAACCAAAAAGGAAGAGATCAAGGCTTTTGTTGGGCATATATTCATAGATGAGCAGCAGTTCATTTCCATCTAAACAGCATCCCAGTAGTCTCACAAGATTTTTGTGTTGTAATTTGGCGATTAAAGTAACTTCATTCTTGAACTCTTGTAGCCCTTGGCCGGATGATCTTGAGAGCCTCTTTACTGCAATTTCCTTCCCATCCGCTAATATACCCTGGACGCAAATTTCTATTGTTATCATGTATAAAACAAAACAAAAATCCCCGGTTTGAGTTACATTTGATCAATGCTTCCCATATCAAAATGTCAATATACTTTTTTTCAGTTGTTTTCCCTGAAAGTGAGCAATATGCATGTTCATGATTGTTGGTGAAATACAGATACACATGATAAAAATCTAATAAAAGCGTTGAATGCATGGGAATGGAGAAGATTTGTCCACAACTCAAAGCACCTGGTCTGACAACCAGTTGTCATGAACTCACAAGATAGAACTCAAATCTTACAAAACCGTTGTTAAGCGTAGGATATCTTGGGGTTAAAAAACCACAACAAAGCCAAAATTAAGACAATAGAAGGATGACAGCACGGAATTAACCACAGGGCCCTGAGTCAGAGGACACGCTCTGACACTCATGGCATTACTGGTTTAATTGCTTAAATAAATTAAAGCAAAGTACCTTGTACACAGGGCCGAAACCACCTTCTCCAAGCTTATTTTCACGAGAGAAATGGTTTGTAGCCTCGAGTGCTAGACCTAATGGGAAGATTGGGAACTCTTGATGAGATTCCCCTTGCGCCTCTCCACCTAATGTATCATTTGACTCGTCATCCCCAATTCTATCTTCTCTCGTATAAAGTTCTTGTTTTTTTATTGCTTTCTTCGCTGCAAGACATATTAACTTTACTTTCTTTTTGGGAAAAAAAAAAAAAGATCAAAACGTTTCATTCTCTTGCCGTCAGTATAATTTTCCGATAATTTCATATTAGTTTGTTGAAATCTGAACCTCAGGAATTATTCATTTTGGGGAAATTGATCAAATTTCCTTGCTGTTTTAAATTAATAAATTAATTAATCATTTTTCTTTTGCTATAAAGTTAATCAAAACCCCTCTGTCATTGAAAAAATATCAGCTATCAATTTCTTTCTTTATTACTGTTTTATCCCTGTAAACTCCAAATTTGTTCAGCAAAAATTTCTAAGGCTTTTTTAAAAAAAAAAATTGATGGATTTTGCAACAGTGGTGGTGAAATGATTGGATCGATAAACAGTAGGAGGGTTTAGATCACTTTCTGTAACATTATTATTTTGTAGAGACAATATGAATTGAGGGGCGCAAAATGTCAAAAACATTTCTCTATTTTTTATATAACATATTTGTGAAAAGACAAAACAACCTTTGGAAAAATTCATTATTACCTTTATTTATTCTCCTCCTGCACCAAACAAAAGAACCCAACAGTATGAATAGAGTAATTGTTGTTATAATTGTGCCAATTGCAATCCATGTTGCTTTCTTTCCTTTGCCTCCTAGAAACCAAAACCACATACCTGTTATTTTATTTTATTTTATCCTTTTGAAGTATCTAAAATAAGTAATGCAATAACCACAAACTAACACATCAAAACTATCTATACAAATTTAAAGCGTCGCTATCTACCGAATTTGATTTCTCTAAAATCAATCATAAAATTAACCTAATTAAATCAGGGTTTGTATGACATTCTCACCAAAGAGTTCGATTAATTTTAACAAACTTAATTTAAAGGATGGTTATCAAATTTGATGTTAATTTCTAACGTGAAGAATGAAATTCGAAATTAGTTTACCTTTAGAGCTTGTTACAGAACCAGGAGACGGCGGAGAAAAAAACACAGGCGGCAGTGTCCCGTTCGACGTATCATTATAAAACTGGTACAGCTCATATCGGAAGTTGCAACTGGGATACATCACTCTTCCTCCTATCTTAATGCTACAGCATCCATCCAAGGGTGAAATAGCTAAACGAAGACATCTGCTACAGTCATCTCTAGACAAGTCCGGCGTGCACTGAACGAGGCTGTATAGCGTTTGAGAGGCTGTATAATTTTTCTTTACCGTAGCAAACATTTTGGTGGTACTTAGAGCCTGATTTACTGCTTCGTTCATCGAATTCCACACGAACTGGTCAAATGACCGACTTGGAGAATTTTCTACATTCCATAGGGAGAGTCTGAACGAGGTGTCCAGGACTGAAAAGAAAGAAATGTTCGAATAACGTAAAAGGCACTCTTCGTACTCAATTGTATTCTCCTTTCCGAAAGGACAGAGTTGGGCCGTATATGAGGTAGCAACACTGACACAATTTTGGCAGGTTTCCGTACCGAAATCACCACGGCAGAGAAAGAGACCGTAGACCTTGTTGGGTTCATGGCCTGTAGTAGTGTTGTAGAATCCTTTGGAGAATTTGTCGCTGCTGCCGCGGGTGGCGTTAGACCGAAGAGTAGAGAGCAGGAGATTGAGGTTGGATTGGTAAGCGCTGTTTGGAGTGAAATTTGTTCTGGGGCAATTATGATAAATGTAAGTAGGCTTATCATATGCTCTTGTGAGGCTGATTTGAAGGCTTAGCCCGGTGACGAACACGAAGATCACTTGCATATTCATCTTGCGGATAAATTAATTAATTTATTTGATTATATCGTCAGTTCTTTTCCTTTTTCTTTTCACTTCGGTTTGTTTTGTTTTGTTTCTCTCATGTTCCTAGCCATAGTTATCTGATAGCTAAGAAACGTTAACGCGAGGATGATGGTGCAAAGGAGACTCCGATTTTCAAAAGTCAATTATAAACTGGTGCAAAGGAGACTCAAAATCCGATATTCAAAAGTCAATAGACTAAGGTGGCGTTTGTTTTTTTGTCTGAAATCTGAATAGATCTGAATTAGTATGAATTCTGAACAGATTTGAATGACTGAATCTGAATAATATGTATATTTTTTCGCCTGAATATCGAAAAATAAGTATTAAGTTGTTTTTTTTTTCAACTTAAAAAACTGAAAATATGTACTTTTACATTTGTATTCTTATTAAATTTGAATGTCACATAAATAATATATTAAATACCATAACATTTTAACATTTATAAGTAAAACTAATGATGAGATTATTATGTAGGGTAAATGTCTATAGGTCAATTTTGGGATAGACATGAAAAATAAATTATAAAGCAGGGATATTTTTGACATTAGCAAGTAATTGACTTAATTCAGATTTCTCCATTAAGTAAAAGGCTAAAAAAATTGGCTTATTTTATTAAGTCAAAATTATCTAAAAAGTCTCATTAAATTATAAAAACAAACACCTCTAATTAACTTAATTAATTAAGTTAAGTCACTTTAAGTCGTTAAGTTAAAAAACAAACGCCACCTAAGTCCTCATGTTTCTGTGGGCCCGTGGAAAAAGAAATGCAGAATATCTCAATTCTATTTGCGGAATTAAAGTTGGAAGAACTGTGGTCCCTCATTTGTTTTAACAATTAAAAAAAATAGAAAAAGGAGAGGAAATAATAGAGGATTCGATTACCCCTCTTCATCATCCCATTCTTCACTTCATAAAAAGAAGTCGAAAGTGAAGTGAGAGAATTAAGATATTTTTTAATAAACTCTTGAATGATTAGTAGGTGAAAGATGGGATATACTGGAGTTTTGGATAGTGAGTTAAAATACATCAGTACTTTCATTAGTAAAATTTTATCCTTTTATCTTCGGCGATAAACGTAGACTAAAAGTCAAACAAGTAAATTCTAGTGTCTCCTATATGATTGTCTCTTCTTAATTTTCTCAATTTCACTTTAGTTGTGTGCCTGCTTCACCTATCAATATCCCAACAGGAACTACAGGACATTTATCGATTGGGATATAAGTGGAAGAAAAACCTACAAGAGCTTACTAATTTGGCAGATTTAGAGCTGGTGGGCGTAGCCAAATAAGAACTTACCATTTGTTAGATTTAGAGGAATCGACTAATTTTTAATTTTAAAACTAAGGGATATTATAGTCGAAAATTTTACCTAGATGTTTGGAAACTGAGAAAATCAGAGAGAAAAAGAAATAGAATGAGCTATATTTACTTTTTAACTTTTCACACTAAGCATTCTGAGCTCGATTTATATCAGCTGAGCTTTATTAACAACTTTACTAACAACAACCACCTGAATCTAATAACATTCTATCATAAGTTGTCATATGGCAATTAGTTACAACTAATACACATGCTGCAAATTCCCTTACACATTAACTAATAGCTTGCCAGCTTGCTTATCCTTAACATCCCCCCTTAAGCTCATCTTGGTGAAGTAAGGTTGAACTTGTCTAGCAAGTAATGGAAAGGATGATAGGTCAATGCCTTGATGAGAATATCTTCAATTTGATCAGAGCTGGAAAGATAATGAACTTGAAGATTGTTGAATGAAACTTGGGATTACATGCGAAGGCTATGGCACTTTGGTTACCATGTGATTGGAATGGAGGGAATAGGAATAACAATCTTAAAGGAATACCTCTGAGGCAGCCATTGCTAAGGTTTTATACTAAGACTTAGTACTTGATCGAAAGACAATAGCTTACTTTTTAGAGCACTAAGATACCAAGTTAGGACCAATAAACATACAGTAACCAACAACGACCTTCTATCATTCCTGTTACCTACCCAATCTATATCACTTAAGTAATTTATCTGCAAGTTACCATGATGATAGAGCTGCAGTCCAAGATGAATGGTGCTTTTAAGATACCTAAGAACCCTTTTACAAGCTTGCTAATAATTAATGGTTGGAGCTGTGAAGAACTGAATCAGTTTGTTAATTGGGAAACCAATTTTAGGTCTGGTCAAATTAACATATTGAAGTGCTCTGATAGTGCTTCTATACAAGGGACTATCAGAAAAAGGCTCACTATCAATCTTGGTGAGAGGAACTCTAGAAGCTATCGGAGTTTAGCAATGCTATCTTGCATTCCTGCTTTGCCAAATAAGCCAGCTATGTACTTGGATTGAGAGAGATAGAGTCCTGATTAATCTTTGGTGACTTGAAAACCTAAGAAATAATTCAGTTCTCTAAGAACTTTGAGTGTAAAAGTGTATTGCAAATCACTAATGATTTGTTGTATCAGCTGAGTGTTTGAACCTTGATGATGATATCATCTACATACATAAGAACAAGTAGCAAATGACCCTAAACTTTTCTTGAAAAATAAAGAGACATTTGATATGGAGTTAGTAAAATCCCATTGAGCTGTAAGTGCCATTTTAAGTTTGTCAAACTATGCTTTAGCTGCTTGCTTGAGGCCATATAAATCTTTCTGTAATCTACAAACATGATTAGCTCTGGTGCTGTCTATAAAACCTCTTGGTTACTGCATATAAACTTCTTCAGTCAAGTAACCACTAAGAAATACATTATTGATGTTAATTTGTCTCAGCACCTAATGATTTAACATAATCAGACTCAAAATAACTCTAATGGTAGTAGATTTAACAAATGAACTAAATGTTTCATTGTAGTCTAACCCTTGAGTTTGGTGAAATCCTTTGGCTACAAGCCTGTCTTTGTACCTTATACACTACTATCAAACACTCATTTATTGCCAACTACTATAACAAGATGTGTAGGCTCAACAAGAACCCAAGTTTTATTATTCGTTAAGAATTGATATTCTTCTTTCATGACTTTACGCTGCATGGAATTTGTTATTGCAACTGAAACACTGGAAAGCTTTGTTGATTTGGCTAAACAAGCAGTTATATAGGTTTAGGCTTGAAAATCCCTGTCTTAGATCTGGTGATCATTGAATGACCATGGACAATGATTGTGGAGAGGTTAATTGATGAATTTGTAAAGAAGTTTGTTCTGCATATGAAGAAACAACATGTGATAGTGAATATAAAGTTGAGTATATGGATAATTGTGGAGGTAAAAGAGAAGATTGGAACACAGTTGTTGTTGAAGATTAAGATTTTGACATATCAAGTTGAATTATA
>NW_006262201.1:32113328-32144754 GCF_000493195.1 Citrus x clementina | reverse complement strand
GAATGAGAGTGACATTTTGAATAGAAACAGACAAGAAGCATCAACTAAAGAAAAATCAATTTAGGATTCAAAAGGGAAGCAAAAACTTATCAAAGATGTAGATAATTCCTAAAGAAGTGAACTATAATCAATTTAAGATTCAATTTAGGATCACTAATGTAGATAATTCCTGAAGAATAAAGACATAAATAACCTTTACGAAGTGAACTATAACCAAGAAATATGCATATATTAGTTCCAAACTCAATTTTATGATGACTATATGCTCTGAGATAAAGAAAATGAGCATATCCAAACACTCTCATGATTGAATAATCAGGTTTCTTTTTGAATAACAGTTTGATTTGTTATCTAAAATAGATGTGGGGAAGTCTATTAATGAGATAAGTGGCAGTACGAAAAGCATCCTATCAAAATTTTCATGGTAAGTGTGATTTTCCTAAAAGTGCAAGTCATATCTCCACTATATGAGTGTTTATGCTCAATTCTTTCAATATGATGCTGAATATAAGGATAAGGATGCCTAAATTGTATTCCCTATTTAGCAAGATAAGATGTAAATGATCTAAACTCTCCCCTTCAGTGATTGAAGACATTTGATCTTAGTATTAAGACTATTCTCTATCATGTGTAAAAACTCAGTAAAAGTTTATAAGACTTTAAATTTAGCAGTAAGAGAAAGATCCAATTGAACTAGTGAAGTCATCTAAGATAGATAGGAAATATTGACAACTTTAAGAAGACAAGAGTGGAGTTGATCCCCATATATCAGCATGTGAAGACTCTAACGGTTGAGTATTGGTATAGGAAAAGTGTTGCATATGACAGTTACCAAATTGACATGTATTACAGAAGTTTGGTTTGATATCTTTATTCACATCAAAATTAGAATTGAGTTGTTTTATGATTTGCTTAGTAGCATGAACAATAGGATGACCCATTTTCTCAAGCAAAATATTATAGTCATTTGACTTAGAACAAGAAACAAACAAGACCTTTGAGGTTTCATTATTGAATTAAATAATGTTTACATTTATCAACCTTTCACAAGAGTTTATAGACTTAGAAACATTTAAATGATTAAACATTGACACTGGAAAGTGTTGGAACTGAAAACAAATTTTGAGGTGATAGACAAAACCATTGGGTCTGTTATTATTAGAAACTATAGCATTAAAAACTACAATAAGACCTTCAACTTGATATAATCCTCTTTTAGCAATCCTCTTGAGCAAAATGGTCCCTATTTTCTTGGCTTTAATAAAACAAAAGGTTTTATAAAATTCAACAAGAACATCATTGTCAACAAGAATTTTGGAGACACTTAAAGGTTTTTGGTGATTGTAGGAACATGCAAGATGTTGCTAAGATAAGTGTTTGCTGCAAAGAGTATATTTAACATAGCGTAAACAACATGTTGAATGTCTAAGCCTGTACCATTTCCTATATGCAATTTACTCATCCCAAGATAAGTAGAATAAGATGCAAAAATACCTACGTCTTTGGTTACATGATTGGTGGCTCTTGAGTCAATACGAAGCTAGATCAATAACAACTCCATAGTCAGCCAGAGGAGCAGAGCTACAGAAGGAGTAGAAAATCTAGTACAAGAATCAACTTTGCCTTTAAGAGTGTTAGGTATACCAAATCCACTATGGTAGTAACCTGATAGTCCTTAAAAGGTTGCAAAGCCTTGAGGATACATGAAGTTAAGATTATGATATTCAATATTGCCTTGAAATATAGGTCCATATTGTCTAGCACAGCTAAAGCCAGTACCATTTGAAAACCAGAACCCTTGCCATAGTTGTTTTGAAAGGGACCAGAAAAGCCTTTGTAATAGAATCCACCTCTAGGCCTAAAATCACCTTGTCCTTGCCTGAGAATAAAGTCTTGATTGAACCTACTTCTACGCTTGAAGGCTCTATGACTAGGGATAAAATAAATCTAACAAAGAACTCCCCTATCACCATTGAAACTATTTTTGTTATTATCAAATCCATCAAAATTTCCACCATTAAAATCCCTTGATTGTTATTACTAAACTTATTTGAGTTTCATCATCTTTGAGCAAAATTAGATGATATATCATGTAAAATTTCATTTTGTGTCATTTCTTTACTCATCTCCATTCTAGATTCGTGACTAAGCATCAACGAATATACTTCTTCAACAGTGATATTATCTTTTCCCATCATTGCAAGTATGTTTGTGACAAGAGACTCATAGTTTTCATCCAAGCCAATATATAAATGTATGATAAAATCATTTGAAGAAGAGGATTACTACCAATAGCAAGGTTGTCTATAATTTTCTTCATTTTGTTGAACTAGTCACTGATAGAGAGAGCTCCTTTCTTCGTGGCTTGAATCTGCATTTGCATAATAATTTACTAATGCGATGCAGCCTCATGTAATGAATGTGTTCTAACTATTTATTTATGTTGTTATTTAGAGATTATTTGATTAAATTATTTACTTCAATCTTTATTTCATATGTTATATATTTGAAAAATAGTGCAAAAAAATATTATGTTGTTGAAAATTTAAGGCCATAAGTAGGGCTGGGCATCGGATCGATCCAATCCGATCCGATTTGATTTGTTCTTATTCAGATCATATTCAAATTTAGAGCTGAATATGATCATATAAGAATTTTGTAATCTGATCGGATTTGATTTGAATCGGATTAGATCTGGATCAATCCGATCGGATTGCACTTGTAATTAAAAAAATAAATTAAATACAAATAAAAATTAAAAATTAAAAAAAAGCCCTAAATCCTTAAAATCCCAAATCAAATATAAAGAATCGAAGAAGCAGCCACATCATCCAAACATCCACAAACCTAGCCTATCTCTGTAAGAAAAATTTGGCTAGCACTCAAGCATTGACTCCCTAGCTACCCACTGATGACGTTACTGACACGACCCGCCTCGACCTATATGTCGGATCCGAGGTGAATTTACGGACTAATAACTAAAACTCATGACATAAATTAATTCATGAATATATATAAAAATGGTCTCTGATATAAACACATAACAACCTCTGTGTCTCATCCAAAATTATAAATTCAAAACTTGCATAGTTCATGTCTCTCTATACCTACTCACACTAATATATATATATATATATAGATAAATGTGCTCAAAATGCAAGACATTCAACAATGTGTCTCGTGGCCCAACCTCAATTGACTAGAATTGATCTGCACGAAATACTGCGGAATCCTGGGAGAAAAGGGGTAAATAGGAAAATAGTGAGTTTGTGGCTCAGTGAGTGAATATAATTAATTAATTAATTAATAATAATAATAATAATAATAATAATAATAATAATAATAATAATAATAATAATAATAATAACTTGTGTTTATTATTATTATTATTATTATTATAATCATAATCATAATAATAATGTACTAGTGCTTATACATAATCATGTGACATAACTCCACACTGAATATCATACATCAGCAGACATGGAATTTATATATACATACATGACAAAACTACACCAAACAGTACTCAGGGAAGTAACTCTCAATAGTCGTTGGGATCATCATCACACGAGTAAAGCGGGGGAAAAACCTCTCAATACCCGACAGAATTTAACTACATCGCACGAGTAGAGTAACCTAACTCTCAATATGCATGTGCAAAGTCTACAGGGGAGGGTACATAGGTGATGACTGGCAATCACATCTCATGACTCAATTAAATATATAATATGCATACATGTAATCATAACATGATATTTAAACATAATATCAAACATAAATATTTCACAAAATATATGATAGTATTAGTAGTATCCACTCATAGATCTTATTTCAATACAGGTTCGTTAGGGCTCTTGTGGGTTTTTGGATTTTCAAATTTCTCCTAAAATACAAGATTAAAAAATTAATGGTTAGAACTAACATAAAGACTTATACATAGGAGGTAAATTAAATCATAACTACTTAAATTTCATAAATTCATTACTCCCTGACTCACTGAATATATATCTAAATACCCAATTCTATTTCCCGTAATATTTCCTCTTAATTCCACTTCTAAACTTCATTTCCCACTCTCGGCTTCTTCCTTTCTTTCTTCCTATTTCTTTTCTTCTTTTCTTTTCTTTTCCTCTTTTCTTGTTCTCTCGGTTTTTCTTCTTTTTCTTCTCGATTTCTTTCTTCTCTTCTCTCTGGCTTTCGCTCTCTATTTTCAAATGTATAAAATGAAGCAACTCTTAACATTTGTGCTTTATTTAGCCACCGAGTTAAGCAAGATGACAAGTAAATTGATGAAGCAGGCTAGTGACTAAAATAGTGAAGAAAATAGGCGTAGGTAGATGAGATTAATGAAGCATGCAGCTTTGTGGAGCAAAATTAATGACCCATTCTGGCTTTTTTTTTTTTTTTTTTTTTTGCAAGCGATGCATGATAATTCCTTTAATATATCTATGTGCGTCCTCTGAAAATATATATGTATTTATGAATTAAGTTTGTGCCACAAGTTTTAGTTACTAGACTGCATAATTCACTTTGGATCCAACATATAGGTTAGGGCGGGTCATGTCAGTTATAACCAGCAGCCATTGAGCTTGTGAGCCGTACGTTGCCATGCTACCAGCCGAAGTCACATGCAAACAAAAGTCCCAAAGGCAGCCGCTGCATCCCTTTGTTCATTGCAATTTCCAATGGAGTCAGATCCATAAAGCCTATAAGGTGCAGAGTTTATGAATATGTTTGGGTCATTGATTTTGAAAAACTTGCACGGTTTGGGTTTTTTGAATTACTTATGAATCTGTTTTTGATTTGCCAGTATTCTCCTTGTTTTTTTTGGGTAATTGTAAAGTTGCATGTTTGCTTTAGCTTTCCTATTTTTGGGATGCAATTGTTACTGAAGATCTTAACTAAATGATTGATGTTAAAATGAATTTTCTTTCTTTCTTTTTTCCATTTGCTGGCTTGCTGCATTTTTTTTTTATTTGTGTGATTTTAATTTTGTATTACAACTTGAAAGTGAGATGAATTCGTCTGATTATTCAAACACATATTACCGATCTGAATTCAAATGCAATCCGAATTAATCTGATCCGAATATATTCGGATCATATTTAAGTTTGGATTGCATTCAGATGAGTTTTTGAGCAATCTGAATAATCTGAAATCCAATCGGATGGATCCAAATCTAATCTGAATCCGATTTTGCCCAACCCTAGTCATAAGTATCAATCTTTTTGAAGAATTATGATACTTTTTAACATTTATACTAAAAAAAATAAATTTTCTAAAATTTAAGATTTCTATATTTAATAATTTTGTAAGTACTAATAGATATTATTTTCTATATATATAATTTAAATTAATCATAAAAAATTAATACAGAAAAGTACAACACCAAACATAGTATAATTAAAAATTAATATAGTACAATGTAGCAACAAATATTATGTAGCATTATTATAAAACGTGCTAATGTAATACAGAATAATATAATACACCTGCATTAAAATAATGTAATATAATATAATACAATATATTGTACCAAATGCACCCTATAGTAATAATAGAACATGTTAGAGAGACCACTTTTCAGTCTTATTCTAAAAAAAAAAGTACAAAGTATCAATCCAAATTTGTGGAAATTGATGCACCCGTTTTATACAAAAGCACTTTATAGCAAAGTTGATGTAACGTAAGGATAAAGTGAGTGAAACACGAAGATCATATTTATCTTACTAAAGATTTGATTATATCAGTGCAAGTTGTAATATTTGATCTTATCATTATACCTCATCAGCCCCTACTAATTACTTTTATGCTAATACATATTTTGTCCTTATACGAAATGGCTTAAAAAGGTAAATAGCTTTTAGGTGTACCTACATGATAATTTCTATTAATATTTAATCTAACTAATCTAATTTATGAAACCCTAATTTCTTTTAACTTTTTAAATTATTATTTCTTCTCAAATATTGTACACTTTACTTTTTTAATCATAGAAGAAATTAATTTATAGTACTCAATAGAGGATAACGAAGTAGTGTCAAATTTTTTCTATGGTTATAACAATATTGGAAATAACCTTTAAAAGGAAAGAGAGAGATTATAGCAATTATGAGAGTTTTTTTAATTTATAAATTTTATATAGTGAGTGATTGAAAAAAAAAATTATAATAAAAGTAAATGCAGAATTTAATGGAGTATGTTGAGAGATAAAAGATTACTTTAAGTTTTTTAATGGAGTTAACCTATAAATGGGGAAATCAAATATTACCACTAATATATTGTCTTCTTTTCTATTCACTTATTATCAGATATGTTGATTCAAGCAGTCAATAAACCTATGTCAAGTAGCCGATTAGGTTTCCAAGTTCTTGTGGAAAATATATGTGGAAAGTATCTCAGTCCATTAAGTTACGAGACATTTATCGATTTGGACATAATTAGACATGGATGCCTAGTATTAGACGATCTAAGGGAGCCCATAGCCAGGAATTTTGTTCAGGAGGAGCAACTACGAGTAGCATGAATTTCAGTAGAAACAATACAATGACCATTTTATTAGTCATTACAGTAACAAGTGAGAGTGCTAAAGACTAATTTTGAGAAAATTAAATCTAGTATTGATCTTTTAATAATATTTTCTTACACGTGTATTTATAAGTTAAGATTTAGTTATCATATATTTATATTCAAATAACTCCAATCACAACTTTGCTAAGAAGTTAGTACAAAAACAAAATCACTACCGAATTTAATCCTATTATGAGTGGCTACAACATTATAATCTTGGCAGGGATGGATATAGAACCGAGATGGAAGGGATGCGTTGATTAACTAGATGAAAGAAGAGGGAATTCTTGTAATACAATTAGTAGTAGTCCTCTGTTATTTTATTTTGAAAGTTTCAATTCCGAGCACTAATAACAACACTGGATAACTCGCGTCTTGCATGGGTGCCAGCTGCCCCATCATGTCGGATGTGAAATGCCGGACGTGCTTAAAGAGGACCCCATTGACACATTGTGTTTATCGTGGATGTCTTTTCTCATTTTATCCTTCTTCTTCTTCTTTTTGATTCTATCCTTTTAATCTTTAAACGAGTATGTGTGATGTTGAAGGAACAAAACTCAGACAATATGTAGAGTGATATAGCTCGGGATTGCAACGAAAAGGAAAGGAATAAAACTTGTCATCTACGTTGGTAACGTGGCAAGTTTAGATTCGTGGGAATTTTGTTGCATCAGGCTTCTCCCAATAAATCTGACATGTGGATCCCTTCACATTCATTGTCTTTGACTTAACTATTCATTTTTCTTATTTTGCAGGTGGGTCATACTCATCAGGTGCTGAGTCTGGCATCATGGTCCATTCATGGAAAGCTCCATACACAGCTGCTCTTGGTATCATCTATTAATTTACGACAAATTAACTATGTCTATAAAATTCTTTGATGTTCAAGTAATGCATATCGAAATAAAATTAATAGATAATATATCCCACTTGTAAACATCACACAGCGAATGTTTCCATATTTTAATATGCATAATTGACAGTAGACTCTGATACTTCCAAATTGACATTGTATTATAACTGGACAGCATGGTCAAGCCTAAAATTTACATTTACGGATTTACTCAATAATTTGGTCGAGCTTCTCCAAATTAATTTCTAAGTGTCTTTTTTTTTTATCACTATCCAATAAGAAAAAAACTGTGAATACGTCTCTTACCTATAATCTTTCTTATCGACACTTAATCACCGACAATTTATTGTAGCTAGTTTATTTTAATCAAGCCTTTTAATATTTTATCTTTTGTCAGTTCGATGACAAAAAGCCTACTACACAGTGTACATGTAATCTTATCTTCATATCTTTTTGTAATCAAGCCATAATTGTAAATGTGAATTCGTTTTATATATATTGAATAGCATTCTACATGCGTTACTCAATTTTGATTCAACAATGACAACAAGAGGAATGCTAGGTGCAATATTAAGTGGAAAAATAGCAATATATTTGGTATGAGAAAGGTGAGTTTATCTTAATCCTAGTCTAATTTTTTTTTTTTTTTTTTGAATCATGATCAATTAACTTGTCAAATCCTGAAACAGGCAATGTGATTCTCTGAATTATTTTGCATCCTAGGCTGGCTAGCTGTAGCATTTGCCAAGATTCCTTCTCCGGTTTTTCTTTCTTTCCCAACAATTGTCAAATAATGGAATTGCTTTCCTCCATTAATGAATTGACTGATTCATCATATAATATGCCTGTATTCTCAAAACAAAACAACTTTTGACGTTTGCAAAAAAAAAAAAAACAAAAAAAGCAAAAGAAAAATCCGCTCTTTGAATACGTTGCTCAATCTATCTTACACAATTGGTGCATGTCACATTATAAGCAATCGCAATAATTTTTTGGTCAATCTATGAAATAGTAGGGTCAAAATAGGCAACTGGGTTATTGGGCTTCTAAATATTTTGTCCAAATCCAACCTCTAGGGATATTAACCAATATTTCTTACTGATGTGGGAGTTGATCCCTTCAATTTCCATTGACTGTACATTTTACTAAATAGCAGCCGTAGGATCTGCTGACTTTTCTTAATTAGTGATTTGTTCCCGTCAACTTGAGATGACATGCATTTCATTTTTCTTCTAAGCAAAGATTAAATCCTGTGATTGGAGATTTTCAATAACTAATCCCTTTATTGCTGAAGCAATGAATTAAGTTTGAAAAGAAAAGTAAAGATTAATTCCTTTGATCAGATGAGTTACGGATGTTTGTGAGAATTAAATAAATATCATTACCACAACGCCAAGAAATATTTACCGGTTGTTTGTTTCCTTAGACCTAATTTTTGTTGTTGTGATTAATAAATTCTCATGCATTATCACAAAAAGGAATAAAAACAAAGGGTGTTCAAATATATTATTATTACAGGCGACTATTAATATTATATGGTTGTCTAAAGATAAGGAGCTAGCAGAGTGATCAAGCAGCAAATGGAGAGACAGTGTGTAGAAGAAGGACTACTATCAAAGCCTGAGATCAATGGTACCACCAGTGACTGCAGCGACACGGCATCACCACCGTCGATGAGCAATTCCTGCGCCAGTATTTGCAGTTGTTTTCAGCACCTTAGTGGCTGTCTCCGGATTTTTTGGCTATGGAATTGCTGTGAGTTCAAAATTGTTTATGCTTAACATCAATGGGTTCGTCTTAGTTCTTGCACATACATACGTATGTATATATATAGACGTACACACGCACACATACATACAGTCATACGTATACATGCATATACATACACATACATACATACATCAGCTAGTCAGCTAGAGGGTACCGGAAAACTAGAATGCATATATGGGTGTTGTAAGAACCTTATTTAAGACTTTAATTTCTTGATAGAGGACTAAATGTACTCCAAAGAAAATGTATGAAATTCATTATCAAATTATGCTCTATTTTGATGGCTATTTCATTTTGACAAAAAAAGCAATAGATATTTAAGAGTGGGTTGTTTTTGTTTTTGTTTTTTTTTTCATTAATTTGGACAAGATGAGATACATATACTATATAAATAAGGGATTATTGATGTTAATTACAAAAGAAAAGTGATCAATTCTGCCCCATTAGAATATTTTCATTTCGAAAAGTGGAAAGAGGCTAGCCGTAGCTGGCCCGAAAAAAAGACAAAAACTGTCATATAATGAAGTTGCTTTCCTCCTCTGATTCATCGTGCAATACACATTTTATTCATAATACCCATACTCTTTTGACATTTAAAATAATATTTGTTCTTGAGTTAGTGAATCTACCTCACAATGTCATAACAGGAAACGGTAACAAGTTTTTGTTATTAATCAAAATGACTTCCTCATTACATTTTTCAAATTGTTTAGCACATATCAAAGATAAGGCAGGCATTTATAAATTAATAAAACAATCAAACTGTTCAAGAAATATAATGAAAAATTTAAAATATGGAATAAAGTGTAATAGATTTTAAGAAGTGATTTTTCATATGATCTATACAAAGAGTTGATCAAGTGCGCACCATCACTCTCCATACCATAAACACTTAGCAAATTCTCGAATAAGGAGTTTTGGATCCCACAAAATAGCTTTCTAATAGAGCGTTTGTCACATAGGGATGGCAAAATCCTCCACGGATTTGGGGCCCCATGGAGCCCCACCCCAAATGGGGAAATTTTTTAATAATTTTTGGGGAATGGGGTGGGGAGTGGGGGAAAAGTAATCCCCAAATTTTTAACGGGGTGGGGTTTGGTATTGCACTCCCCACCCCAATCCCCATTATATATAAATATGTTTTTAATTCTTATTTAATAATTTGTATTTTATCAACTATAATGTCAATTAATAATTTTTTTTTTAATTTTTATGTAATATAAATAGAATATGAATAAAAGAAAATTCTACAATATTTTTCAACTTTAAAACATTAATATATTTTCTTTTCTCTTTTAAGGTGCTGCTTTCTTTAAATATTTTTCACTTTTAATATCATTTTAAGATATTGTTTCAAATTTTTAGAGATTTTTTTAAAAAATTAAGTACTTTATAATATTGTGATGATTTTATCTTAAGTCTCTAATTTTTAATTTACTGAAATCATATTTTTATATCTACTATAAAATATGTAAATGGGGAATGGGGTGGGGATGGGGGAATCATTCCCCACGTGGGGATTCCCCATCCCCAACCCACTAAATTTATTGGGGAATGGGGTGGGGAATGGAGGCAAAAATTTTTAATGGGGTGGGGAATGGGGTAGGCATCCCCACCCCCACCCCGCCCCATTGCCACATGCGCCTTAGAGAGCCACTCGACGCACCTGATCAAATCTCATTCTATGCAAAACAATGAAATATAATTTGGGCCGAAATGGGCAATTGAGTCATTGGGCTTCTAAAAAATAAGGGGGTAAATAAATAAACGAATTAAATCGTAAACGAATTGGGTCAAAAATATGTTGATTTGAATTTAATTTGTTTATTAAATGAATTGAAATTTCAAGATTCGGATTTGGTTTGTTTATTAAACAAATGTTCGGTTTGATTTGTTTAATTTGTTTAGTAGAATTGAATCGAATCAAATATGGATTTGTTTACTATGCATTTATCCTATAACAAATCCATAAAGAATCGGATTGAATATGAATTCGTTTACAAAAATATAATTAATAAGCAAAAATTAAGGAAAATAAAATATTAAAGACCATAAATTTAACATCTTATAAAATACAAACTTATTATCATTTAGAATTACTATATTAGCCCTCAAACTTCAAATTTTTTTCACACATATTTAAGGATAAATAAGTAATTTAATGAAACTAAAAATAAATGAATTTGAAACGAATGGATCGTATTCGATTCATTTATTACATATTTATTAGACGAATCATAAACGAATAAACGAATCAATGTCCTCAAATACAGATTTGATTCATTTAATTAGCAAATCAATTCGAATTCATCCATTTATTAAACATATCAATTTTTTCAAATCCAAACCCATTTAGTTCGCATTGAATCGAATCGTATAAACAAATCCTAACCGAGATTGCCACCCTTACTAAAAACCAAATGTAGGATAAGTTGACTTTTACCTAATTAGTGACTCTTTGTAATTGAGCAGGTGGAAGACTCATCACCTGTAAAGTTTGGCATTATGGAAGAGTCGAGTCTCTCTATAGTAGCTGTTGTATCGACTATTACTCTACAACAAATTAATCCTGCTTATAAAATTATATGATGATCATCAAGGAATGCATATCAAATTGACATTAATGGATAATCTTAGTTGCAAACTCACATGTCTTTATGTATTATCTCATGCGTGAACGTTTATACTTTTTGAAATATAAATTTGAGAACAGCTCTAATTATTATTACTATATTGTGGCTAGATCAAAATCCATATTTACTCATTTATGGATGAGAAAATTTAACACTTGCCGCCTCTAATTTAATATTCTGCATGTAGTACTCAATTTTTGGTTCAATAATGACAATTGAAGAATGCTAAGTGCAATGGTAAGTTGAATAGTAGACATCCTTTGTAGGAGAAAGGTGATTTGCTCGTAACCCTAGTCCAAAATTTCAAGTCATTTTACCCAATTAACTTGTAAAATCCTAGAGCAAACAATGTGGCTTTCTGAAATATTTTGTACCCTAGTGTCATGGGATGAGTATAATGTGCAGCAACCCATGCAATACTTAGACAACTTCTACCATAAAAGTTACTAAATAAGCCTATTGAACTTTTCAAGTTAGCCAAGCAAGGATGCTTGTATGAAAGCTTGAGAGAAGAGAGCAATATGATCAAGGCAAATTTTATTACTCAAAAAAGAGAATACAAAAGAGTTTTACAAGGATGCTTGACTTACTTGGTATGTGGTGTGATGTTGAGTAAAATAGTAGGTGCCATGCCCATTTATAGAGGGACTTGCCTTGACCTACAAAGTTCCACGCAAGTTGCCTAAATATCCACTAGGTTCTAGAATACATAAGTGTAGAATTATCTAGATATTTACAAGTTGTAGAGAGTTGTAGAGATTTCTAGAATCGGGTTGGGCTTGCTCACTTTAGCTTGTAAACTTTGGGTTGTCCGCTTACTAAGCGCACCACCGGTCACTAAAGTATGAGGTGGCCCACAACTAAGTGCACCCTACTATTGACGGCATCCTGCCTTTGTGGACTTTTATTGAGCGCACCTTGGCATGCCAATTTAGCCTCCTTTTGTGGCAAATTTGAGTGGCTCGTGACACTAGGTTGGCTTACTATAGCATTTCCCAAGATTCCTTCTCCTCTTTTTCTTTCCTTCCTCACAACTACTCTTTATTACAAATCATTTACTAATTAATAAAAAATAATGATCATGAGCCTAGTATTTAATTCTTGTTATAAGGATGCTTTGTGGCTGGATTTGGGAAGATTGTTTATAGGATTCAGAATTGGGATTATTACTTATGTCGTAAGATCAGAAATGTTAACATTTCACATATAATTGATGATTTAATTAAATCTATCACATAACTTGATGATAATTTTTCCAAAACAGATACTTGTATATGTAGTAGAAATAACACCAAAAGATTTTCATGGAGTTTTCATAGCATTCCATGAGGTGACTTGGTATCATAATGTATGAATTTGACAAGCTTGTTCTTCGTTCATTAGTAATTTTTTTTTTAAATTTGTCATGTGTGCAATTGATAAATATATTTGGCTTTGCACTGATATTTATCGTTGGAAATGTCATTCCCTGGCGTATCTTGGCTTTAATCGATAATTTCTTTACAGCATGTATTATGTTATGTTGGAGTGTGTTTTAAAGTTTCAAGGTATTGAGGGTGTAAATGTCTAATCACAGAGTCTTGCGGGTTGGTGCGTGTTTACAAGGTTTACAGACTTTACCATTAGCGGGAAAAGTTGTGACAAAAGAAGCTGCCATGGCCAACAAACTTTGTTAGCTACATTTGACTTACTTGACCCTTTATGGGTTTACAAGCTGGTCATTAGGCAGATTTTGTAAGATGGCATCTCGCAATCTAGAGAGAGTTAGGGAGTGAGTAATAGCTCTTCTTGGAACTTGTAAATTTCTATTTCAATTTGGGTTCTTTATAATCAACAATATGAAAAGGAAGTTCATTCTGTTCTTTGAAATTAAGATCCTTGTTCTGTGTTTGTGTGTTGTGTGTTGTTTTGGATCTTGGACTAATATTCGTTTATTTTTGCTTTAATTCTTGTTTGTTTTGTTATCACCTGTTAAGAGCAAATCATCAGTGTTAGATCTTGGGGTTCAATTGCGTTGTTATCACTTGTTAAGTTCAACTGGTCACAACATGTTAATTTGATCAAAACATAGTTTAGTATTTCAGGTGATATTCCATGTCTATTGCAATTTGTAGGTTTATTTTTCATTCAAGAGTCTCCCAAATGGCTAGCAAGCTCAATTTAGGACATTGTTTGATATGTAATAAATTTTTTGTGAAAACATACTAGGGAGAAAACTTTTGCTGCAGTTAAAAAACTAGTAAAGAAAAGGGGTTTCAAACTGCTATGCAGAATCTCAAGGGAAAGAATACTGATATTTTGCAAGAAGCAACTGAAATTGGAGTATGTATTGTTGATGCGAGATTCTGGTGTATGCTCGTCCGCGACCAGGATCTCTCCTTAACTCCCAAACTCACGACCAACCGAGGGTACTTCACGTAACTCTTCTAATCGAGAAGAGCTATGCCTCCTATGACTTTACTTAGCAGACTCATGCGCACACAAAAACTGGTCAGAGCAAGCTGGGAGTTTTCCCGGCATAAACTCTCCGATGCTTAAGTCAGAAATTTAGGTTTACTTTTTGGAAAACTCAGCCACTGATCTTGTGGCTCTTTAATGATCTCTTAGACAGTAGAATACATATGAGTTTTTCTCTCGTTTTCCCATAAATGCTCTTTTTTCTAAAGTTCTAATGTAAAAGTGTCTAAGCCATTTATGTTTGTTGATTACCTCTTTTATAGCCTTCTTACGAATTCGGCCCCCTACGATCCATGTCCATCACCTCCCCCAGCTCTCGAAAGTGGATGCTTGAATATCGTAGTTGCGGCTAAGTGGGTTTCGTGCCTGGATTTTCGGATAGGAGTGCACATCTTGTTAACCGTTATGGACTGGGTCTGCTGACCCCAATCTCCAGCAGGAAAGGCTCTCGGCTCCTAGTAGGAGGCCTGCACGTGCTATGGTCCAGAAGAGGGCGTCCTCGTGACTGAGCAGAAAATCCCTGCTCTTGGCTACCTGCTACCAGACTTCACCTGTCTGCTCACTTATAAGGAGGTCGGCTCCTCGTTTAAGGTATGGCTAGTCATTTCACAGTGCACCCTCAAACACCAGTCCCCTAGTTTCTGGTATTGGTAATGCAATGGACCAATACTAGAAACTCAATAATTCTGGCTTGCTCAGGGTAGGATACGGCTTCTTCACTTCGAGCGGAGGAACTGCTCGCTTTTTACACCCACCCCTTTTTTTCTCGGCTGCCAATAGCCGTTTTCTTTGAAGAGTCATGTCGCAATTAATTGCAGGCGATGTGGCAGGCATTCGTCTATTCATTTGAATTTCAAACCGATGGTTATAAAATCCTTGGAATTTGTGCCGTTAAATGCTAATAAACCAAAGGTTTGTGTCTCATTCGGGAACTTTAATCCTCAAAAGGAAATTTCATCTCTTGGCCTTCTTTTTCCTCTCCGGTGACTGAGTGATCTTTCTCCCCTGGAGTTGAAGCTACCTTTCTTGTCTCTATTCTGCCGGGCCACATCTGCATGTATTATTTCTATTTCCTCGGTCTTGGATAGTTGTAGAAAATTTCTCTTTTTTTTTTTTTTTTTTTTTAGTGGCGTTTGGTGGTATTGTTCTAGTCATAGTTTAGGGAATGTCAAAAGGAAAAGAGAAAGTGATTGAGGTTGATGATGACGAGTTAGACTTCGGCCTGGTCTACTCGCTGATCCCGCTTTTGACATCGCGATCCCTTTAGAGCCGATAAGATCTAGTGTAGGGACTAGTGCTAGGAGAATGTCTCTTGAAGCAACCACCTCACCCAGCAATAGCGACGATGAGGGGTCTTCTAGTTCGGAGGATACTCTGAGTGAGGACCCGGGTGAAGACTCTGGTGAAGTATCCTCACCAGGAGTATCGCGACCAGAAAAGAAAATGAAACTGGGGGGTAGAGCTCTAGCATAACATTGTGCTATTGACATCATGACCTGTATGACCACAATAGAGGACCTCGTGGAACTTCGAACTATTTACGACATCCCTGATGGTATACCCCTTAGAGTTCCAGGGAAGAAAGACACTCTCAGTCGACCTCCCTAGGGGTACGTTACACTGTTTCTGGAAAGCTTTAAATTTGGAATGAGGCTCCCCTTACAACCTTATTTCGTCCAAATGCTTGGTGGGTTACACTTTGCTCCTGGTCAACTTAACCCTAATGAATGGAGGGTACTTTCTGGTCTGTTCATTTTGTAGGACAAATGTAGTCAGGGTGAGCCTATAGTTAATGAGGTCAAACGCATATTCAGTTAAATAGCAGCCCCAAAGACGCCGGCTGGTATTGTTTCATGTCAAGTACCAAGACCAGGAAACCCATAACTGATCTTCCAACATGTGGTGGTAGCAATTAGAAGAGAAAATTCTTTTTCGTTGGGGGTCCCTAGGGTCAAGTGGCACAGATTGATGAGGAGAACGTTCGTGTCCCCTCCCGTTTCGTAGTTCCAGGTTGCTTGCTTGCTTTAGATGTCTTATACCGCCAGTTGTTCTGATAATTGACCCATTTCTAACATGGTCTTTGTTCGAGCTGTAAGTTCCTAGGGCGTCCACTACAAGCTCGAGCCTGAAGTACTCAAGCGGGTCGAGATTGTGTTGGCCAAATCCAGCCCGTGTAAAGACCTGTTGTCTACTCACAACTTGATCGAGTCTCACCTAGTACCCCTCGCTTATGAAATGGAGGACGCTGTGATTGGGGCTTTGAACAGGAAACGTCCTCGTCCCAATGCTGCCAAGCGAAACTACAACAAATATGCTCCCCCTGGAAAACGGGCCAACATTGCGGAGCAGGTCTCCCCTTTGAAGACTCTATCACCTCTTCCACCCAAGGCTGACGAAACTAATGGAACTACAAGTGGCGCTGATCCCACTGCTCCACTTCCACCAGCGGGGTTAAAACATCATTTGCCCGACAACCGACCAGAGCATCTGACCCCTTATATCAACGAGTTTTTTAGGCTCGTGAGCAAAAAGAACCTGGAGGATTTTAATGGCAGCACTCTAGGCAAGTTGGTTGGTGCTATGCAGTTCAGTGCTTTTCATCTTGGTTGCATGGCTACGTACTACAAAGTAAAGGTCGGCCGCTACGACCGAAAAATAAAAGAAGATATTCAATCAGCTAAAAGCAAAGCTGACGTTGCTGAGAAGAAAGCTAGAGATCTCAACCTTGAGAATTTAAAGTTGATAAAGCAAGCATCTCTCACGGAGGCAAAGGTTATCACTCTTAAAGAGGAGCTGAATAAGGTTAAAGAGGACTTGCATGCACAAAAGACTACCTACGAAAATTAGCTTGAATCCTTCGTACTTCTCACCAGACTCAGGCTTTGAGACTTTGAAACATTTACGTGCCTTACGAATCTTACTAAACTTATGATGTTCTACTCTCCTTCTCGTGGTCGAGCTGATTCTGGCAAGCTTGGCTCCTTGTCTCGCCATCGAGCAGGCTTTGAGACTTTGAAGCATTTGCGTGCCTTACGAATCTTACTAAACTTATGATGTTCTGCTCTTATTCTCGTGGTCGAGCTGATTCTGGCAAGCTTGGCTCCTTGTCTTACCATCGCGCAGGCTTTGAGACTTTGAAGCATTTACGTGCCTTAAGAATCTTACTAAACTTATGATGTTCGGCTCGCCTTCTCGTGGTCGAGCTGATTCTGGCAGGCGTGGCTCCTTATCTCACCATCGAGCAGGCTTTGAGACTTTGAAGCCTTTGCATACCTTAGGATATATATATATATATATATATATATATATATATATATATATTTATATATTGATGACAGCTGAATGAAATTCCTCCACACTTCATTGATTAATGAACTCAACTTACATGAAATTGACTAAACGTGAAAAACAAATAACAACAGGAATGAATAGAAATAACTCTTAAGCATTGTTGGGTCTTACTGTAAGTATTTCTTGAGATGCGCTACGTTCCATGGTCGTTTCACCTCGGTGGCTGGGTGGAGAAATTGGCAAAACTTTAGCAACTCATGCAACTCCTGGTTTTCTCCTGTGCGTCCTGGTGCATCGTCAGCCAGAAATACCCTTGCCTAAGAGCCTTGTAGGCAAGGGATCTTGCACCAGAATGGTTTCCACAAACTCTTTCATGCACTTCCCTCAGTATGTAATCTACATCGTCCGCGTCCAAACATCGAAGGAACGGCAGAGTATACCCTCGCCGATATAACACCCCATCAATTATTGTGTACCTCGACGCTTGAGCTCTGATCTTCCGCGCTTGTAACTTATCTACTGGTAACACCTTATCCCGGATGTACGAGATTATGGGGTCCATCCACGAGCACTTCTGTTCTATCTGCATCACCTCCGGATTTGGCTCGATACTGGGGCGGGACTTCACTTCCAAAGGGACCGACTTGGGCATTTTTGGGTCTACTACAGCCATTCTAGCCAGGATGTCTGCTCCATAATTCTCCTCCCTTGGAATTTCCACTACGTCCATCGATTCAAACTTCCCAATCATCTGTCTGACTTTCTTTAAGTATTGTTCCATCTTCCCATCTCTGGGCTGAAATCTTTCACTGACATGGTTGGCAACTAGTTGGGAATCAGTTCAGATTTTTACCCTATTCGTTTTCACTGCCTTAGCCAATTCTAGCCTCGCTATTAAAGCTTCGTATTCTGCCTGGTTGTTTGTGGCCGTGAACTCCAATCTAACAGCATAAGAGATCTCCTCATCTTCTGGGCCTTCCAAAACAATCTCTACTCCAGCACCCTGCTCCCCTAAGGACCCATCCACCGACACCTACCAAACCCGATCCTCGTTGTTGACTGTAGCAGCACCTGACTGGTCGAAACCTACCTCGGGCTCTATGAATTCTGCCACGAAGTCTGCCATTGTCTGGGCTTTTATTGCTACTCGGGGTTTATAACTTATATCAAATTCGCTCAGCTCTATGGCCCATTTCACTAGCCGATCAGAAGCATCCGACTTGTGCAGCAATTGCCACAGCGGTTGGTTTGTTATTACTGAGACAGGGAATGCTCGAAAGTATTGTCTCAGCTTTCGAGCAGTTACTACAAGAGCAAGTGCCCATTTTTCCAGCGACAGGTACCTGATCTCGGCATCAAGCAGGGCCTTGCTTGTGTAGTATATTGGATACTAAACTCCTTCTTCTTCTCTTACCAGAACTGAGCTCGTAGCATGATCCGTTACCGCTAAATATAGGAACAGCACGTCCCCCTCTCGTGGCATAGATAAGAAGGCTATTCGATGTAGAAATTGTTTTAATTTCTAGAAGGCTTCTTCGCATTTGGGGGTCCATTCTGTTTTCCTTCCCTTCCTTATCACTTGAAAAAAGGTTTGGCACTTGTCTGTCGCCTTGGATATGAATCGACTCAATGCTGCTAATTTCCCTGTAAGGCTCTGTATCTCTTTCAGGTTACGAGGGGATCTCATATGCACGATTGCTTGGATTTTCTCTACATTCGCCTCAATCCCCCGATGGCTCACCATGAATCAAAGGAATTTTCCCGATTCGACTCCAAAGGCACACTTCTCCGGGTTGAGCTTCATCTTGTATTTCCTCAAGAGCCCAAATGTCTCCACGAGGTGCTTGACATGCTTATTCGGGTTTTTCAATTTGGTTATCATGTCGTCTACATACACCTCCATTGTTCTTACAATCAGCGGCTCAAAGATTTTGTTCACCAACCTCTGGTATGTAGCACCCGCATTTTTAAGACCGAATGACATTACCCTGTAATAGAGTAAACCCTGGTTAGTAATAAACGTCGTGCTCTCCTCATCCTACTTTAACATTGGGATTTGGTTGTATCCCGAGAATGCATCCATGAAGCTCAGTAGACCATGCCCGACTGTCGAGTCAACCAGCTGGTCGATCTTTGGTAAGGGAAAGCTATTTTTCTGGCACGCCTTGTTAAGGTCAGTGAAATCAACGCACATCCTCCATTTGCCATTAGCCTTCTTTATTAGAACGACATTCGATATCCATTCGGGGTAGTTGACTTCCCAAATGAACCCTGCCTTCAAGAGCTTCTCTACCTCGCCATTTATTGCTTCGTACCTCTCTTGGTTGAAGCACCTTTTTTTTCCTTATTGGCCGAGCACCCTTCTTTATTGCCAACCTGTGGCAGGCCACCTTAGGGTCAATTTCTGGCATGTCATCATGCGTCCAAGCGAACACATCTGCGTGAGCCCGCAGACAATGCACCAGCTCCTGCTCCAGCTCTTCGTTAAGCCTCAACCCAATTCGAATTGTTTTTCTTGAGTCACCTTGTTCCAAGTTTACCATTCTCAGCTCCTCAATTGGCTCTTGTATGCCATCCTTAACTTCCACTCAAGTATCAAGCGATGTGATCTGCATTGCCTCCCTTGCTGCTGTGGAGTAACAACTTTGGACAACTCTCTGGTCTTCTTGTACCACCCCCATTACTTCATTCACCCAGTACTTGAGAGCTAAGTAGTGATTAGAGAGCACTGCTTTGCTCACCCTCAAAAAGGGGCGGCCTAGAATCATCTGGTAAGGGCTCTCTTCATCAACAACCACAAAATTCAGGATCATTGTCTTTTCTAACGGGGAGCTACCTATTGTGAGGGGCAGCTCGACTACGCCTAGAGGAACTAGCTTTCCTCCTCCGAACCCCTTCAAGGAGGTATTGGTGTGCTCTAACCTCATATTTGCTATTCTTATTTCCTCCAGAATTGACTTGAACACGACATCGACCAAGCTTCCTGTATCTACCAGGATTCGGTCAAACCTCTTACTGGCAGCGGTGGCTTTAATGACTAATGCATCATCTTGTGGATATAGAACTCCCTCTTCATCCTCATTTGTCCACATGATCGGCACCTGCTTGATTCTTGCTCGTTTGGCTGCTGGGGTGTTGAAGAACACTTCTTTGCTAGTCATGGCATACCTAACGTAATTCTTCCTCGATCTGTTGGAGCCTCCCGCATGACGAACCCACCATCAGGATAGCTCCATCTACGAACTCGTCCAGGTAGCGACTCCTCACTAAATCTTCCACCTGAGTTTTGAGATCCCTGCATTCGGTCGTGGTATGACCATGGGTGCCATGGAACTTGTAAAATCGCCCCTTATCTCTCTTGCTGGGTAGCTTTGCTATTGAAATAGGGGGATACAATAATTCCCGGTCTTTTATGGCCTTATACACCTCGTCTAGGGGCACCTTCAAGGAAGTATACCATCCATAATTTTAGCTCTGATCGATCATGTGCATTGCCCTTTCCCTGTGGGTGCCGTTTTGAGCTGGAGGGGGTACCGATGCCTCTGGTCTGCTAGTTCTCACACCGTGTAGGTGGTGAGCCATTGTGGGGTGATGATAAGGATGGTTGTATGTCTGATCATGTCTTCTCTAGGAATCTCTGGCTAGTGAGCGAGGAGGTTGCATCATGCTACACTGATATTGGGGTGGCCTCTGATGAGGTTGGTAGGAGGTGACCCGGCCTCCTGCACCGCCACCTGGGGCATGGTGGTTCTTCCGCTTAATTGGTTCGTTTCTCGGTAGGGCTCTCTTTTCTTTTCTCCTCAACCCTTCTATCTAGTATGTCTTGATCCTAGCTGTCTTTTTCTCCTCGATTTCTATGTCCCTCTTGGCCTGCTCATAGGCTGCGGAATATGACTGAATTGATGGACTCCTCAAGTTGTACCACAGGCGTCCTATCCTTACTCCTTCTTGTAGTCCCCTCAACGCTTGGGGATGGTTGAAGGCTCCTAGATCGAGGACAAAGTGATGGAACCTTTTGATAAACTCCCAAAGAGTTTCATCATCTCCATCATATCATCTTCAGGTGACATTGCCCCCAAAACTGCTCTGTAAATTCCTGGCACATCTGCTCGAATGTCTTTATGCTCCCCCGAGGAAGCTTCCGATACCACTCACGTGCTCGTCCCTCTAGAGACAGCGAGGACACCCTGCACCTTTGGGCTTGAGATAATCCATGCTCCCTAGTTATGTCATTGAAATGCGCTATGTGCACCAATGAATCGGTTCGCCCTGAGTACTTGAGGTCGGGGAAGAGGAAATCTCTCGGGATGACTGCACTCATGATTTCTGCAGAGAGAGTGGATTCACCATCGAACATTATCCTCCAACCGGGTGCTCTGCTCCATCCCTGCATGTCATCTATAATCTGCGCTAGTCTTCGCACTTTTTCCTCCAGCTGCATGGCACGACTAGGGTCACGTGCCGCAACTTAATCTCGTTCTTGCTCGACGTCATGCAGGTGTTGCCGGAGTTCCCTTTCATATGCATTCACAACTCTGTCATCATTATCGGAGACTTGCCTCCCTGGGGATTGATCTCCTCCTCCATGACTTCCTCCCCGTAGAGATTGGTTACCCACTTTACCACTAAATCTCCTGGTGGTTCGACCTCTCATCGTGTTACCGTTGTTCTTTCTGTCAACGTGCCTTGATGTTATCCACCATTTCTCATCCTTTCTTCTTTAATTCCCCTTTACTCGTTTCTCAACTCGTGTAAGATGGTTGTCAGAGTCTCCATCTGTTTTTCCATCTGTTCCATCCGCTCATACATTACTTTTTCTCGCGTTTCGTTAGTTATCTCTCTCAATGTCACAGACTCGTTAAGCCTCAAATCACCCCTTGGGCACTACCCCCACCTATGTCCATTGTCTCCCCACTCTTTTTCTCCTTCTTCTCTCTATTGATGGAAGCCTCAAAATGTTGATGCGAGATTCTGGTGTATGCTCGTCCGCGACCAGGATCTCTCCTCAACTCCCGAACTCACGACCAACCGAGGGTACTTCACGTAACTCTTCTAATCGAGCAGAGCTATGCCTCCTATGACATCTACTTAACAGAGTCCTGCGCACACAAACACTGGTCAGAGCACGCCAGGAGTTTTCCCGGCGTAAACCCTCCAACGCTCAAGTTAGAAATTTAGGTTTACTTTTTGGAAACCTCAGCCACTGATCTCGTGGCTCTCTAATGATCTCTTAGGCAGTAGAATACCTATGAGTTTTTCTTTCGTTTTCCCGTAAATGTTCTTTTTT
This sequence comes from Citrus x clementina, assembly GCF_000493195.1. Lineage (NCBI taxonomy): Eukaryota > Viridiplantae > Streptophyta > Magnoliopsida > Sapindales > Rutaceae > Citrus > Citrus x clementina. The sequence goes on along the minus strand of NW_006262201.1, from coordinate 32,121,890 downwards.
CTTAAGTTCTAATGTAAAAGTGTCTAACCCCTTTACCTTTGTTGATTACCTCTTTTATAGCCTTCGTACGAATCTGGCCCCCCATAATCCACGTCCATCACCTCCCCCAGCTCTCAGAAGTGGATGTTTGAATATCGTAGTTGCGGTTGAGTGGGTTTCGTGCCTGGATTTTCGGATAGGAGTGCACATCTCATTAACCATTATGGACTGGGTCTGCCGACCCCGGTCTCCAACAGGAAAGGCTCTCAGCTCCTAGCAGGAGGCCTGCTCGTGCTATGGTCCAGAAGAGGGTGTCCTCGTGACTGAGCAGAAAATCCCTACTCTTGGCTACCTGCTACCAGACTTCACCTGTCTGCTCACTTATAAGGACCCGGCTCCTCGTTTAGGGTATGGCTAGTCATTTCACAGTGCACCCTCAAACATGTATAATCCCACTTTGTAGGTTAGAAACAGAGTTTAACTTCTTCTGGAGGGAAATTCAATTAATTTTTATTTTCCATTGTTTGTAGGATCACATCGAAATCTCTCACCAACACTGAGAAGTTAGTCTTTTGGACTTGTTCCAGAGGAAATTTACAAATTCACTCATTGTGAGCTTGCTGAGAAATACAAATGAACCTTTAATCTTTCTTTCATTATGATTTTCTGCATATTTGAATCTGGATTATTAGAACCTGTTTTAATTAGATTGGGGTTGGACTCATGTTCCTACAACAATTTGGAGGAATCAGTGCACTGGGATATTATACCAGCTCCATATTTGAAGGTGCTGGTAAATAGGCCTCCAGTGTTTTCTAATACTACTGATGATCTAAATCTCTACAGAGAACACGAAAAGAAAATGATGATACGAATGCCTGATGATTTGCTGCAGGTGTTTCCAGTAGCACTGGAAGTCGAGGAATAGCCATTTTACAGGTACTCTGACTATTTTTGTTACGTCAATATTCTGCTCTTTGAAGAATATATTTCTTTGACATAGTACAATGTCCTTTTCTTCCAGTTCCTGCAGTTATTACCAGTGTGTTATTGATAGACAAAGCTGGAAGAAGACCTCTTCTTATAGTAATTTGAACAGAAAGGAATTTATATCAAACATTTGATCTTGTTGTCAATAGGAATGGCCACCAATGTTTTGCAGATTTCAGCTAATGGGATGGGTTTCGGTTCCTTCTTTTTAGGACTGTCATTCTGCTTGAAGGTTAATTTGTTTAATCAAATTCTAAACTTTCCGATCATATTTACAATCCGCTTGTTGATTTATCAAGTTACATCTGAAAATTATTTCGTGTTTTTCTGAGCAGGATGTTAAGAACATGAATGTGGCCACTCCTATTCTGGCTGTTGCCGACTTTTTGGTAATTCATCATAACAACGAAAGCAGTAAACTTCTGCTAGCTGATTTTTCATTATTGTTAATTACTTTTCCTACAAGTTTTTACCATTAAAATATAATTTTGTCAACTAATTGCTACTGCAACCGGAGGAATGCTGTGTGCAACTGTCTAGGCAATGGAGTTCCATATGTTATAATGTTCAGAGATAAAATAAAAAAAAAAAAAAAAATCGCCTTTTGAAATGAAGCAGAAACTTCCATAACGATGTTTTCCAAATGTAGGTTTTGATTCACTCAAGGATATACAAAAATTTTCCATTTCAGATATTTTGCTATAAATGTAAAGGCTTAAGCTGGAAGCTTGGTAACTTTAATCTGCTGGTCATGCTCTTGGATTGTCACTTACTCTTTTACTCTTTTAACTTCATGATGCAATGGAGCTCAGCAGGTAAGACATACACACACAGCGATACACAAAACACACAAAATTAAAACACATATAGAAATGGACATTGATTCAAAATGAACATTAATGTGTTATTTTGGGCTGCACAAGTACTCCAGGAACGTTTTTCTTCTTCTCTGGCATTTCCTTTTCGACTGTTCTGTTCGTTGCAAAGATTGTCCCGGAGACTAAAGGGCGAACGCTGGAAGAAATTAAAGTCTCAGTTAGTGCTTCTGTAATGTGATTTATAAGATATAATCAAGAACTTGAGGTGTTGGAAGTTGTATCGGTCATTGGTTTTTACATTGCATAGGAGCTAGTGTCCTGTATTCTCTGAATGATTATTATTTATTACAGCTCTACTGCATTTCTCAAACAAGAGAAAATTTCACTGATTCATTTGCATGCTAATAGTTCATCATATTGAAGATCACTTGTAGAAAGGGTCGGGGGGCTATAATAGGGAAAAAAAAATTCTGTCGGGGCCAAGCATAAGACATACATCTAAAAATGAGGACCATATTGAAAGGCAAGAAGATTTACAGGGTCCCTGAGCATATATATTTTAGACCACTTGCACCTCACGAATAGGCAATTTTTAAAGTTAAGTCCACTGTTTAGTTGGGGCAACGGAAGAGGGAAGGGAAATAGGAATCATGATTCCACCGTTTGGTTAACAGGATCTGGAATCATTATTTGCCCCATTTAGTGGAATTGAATTCTTTATTAGTGGAATTCTTTACCGACCATTATTATAGCTTCAGTGCACGACTTTATATCCCAAATTAAATCTTTTTTTTTCCTTCTTTTTTGGGGAAATAATTAATCTAGATTATTCTAAAATGAAGTCATGCACCACAAGCTAAATTTGGGAGTATTAACTAATCCAAAATGCATAACACACTTTATCAAAGATTAGGTAGACTGTAACATCAATTATGAAACTTTAGGTGGGCTCAATTTCTTCTATGCTTCATCCATATATTTGGTAAAAGAATAAGAAAAAGCCAGAAAGTTAAATAGAAAAACTCTTGCGCATACCTTAATTTCAAATATATAATAAATGAAGTACAAACTTGATATGACATGCGTTTCATTTTTCTTTATGAACTTCACCAAAAGTCTAAGCAAAGATTAATTTCTGTGTGATTGGAGGTTTTTCAATAATTAATCCCTTTATTATTGGAAGGAAGCAAACAAGTTTTGAAGGAAAAGCAGTGTTACACATGGGGTACGTATATGAGAATATTTATTATAAATTTACAACACCAAGAAATACTTGCCGGTTGCATCTGTTTGTTTCCTTAGAGAATTAAGCTCCTAATTTTTTATTGTGATTAATAAATTCTAATGCATTATCACAATAAGGAAGAAAATAAAAGGGTGCTCTTCATATACTTTATTACAGGCATCTAGCAGAGGGAGGAAGATAATGGAGAGACAAATTAGTGTAGAAGGATTACTAGCCAAGCCTTATCAGAACTATGGTACCACCAGTGACTGCGGCGACATGGCATCGCTGCCTTCAATGAGGAATTCCTCCGGCTCCGACGCCACTACTGCAGTTGTTGTTTTCAGCACCTTGGTGGCTGTCTCCGGCTCTTTCTGCTATGGAATTGCTGTAAGTTCAAAAAAGTTTATATTTGCTCAACTTCAAGTTGGTTCATCGCTTAGCACTCTCACATACATACATGCATGCATGCATACGTACCTACATACATAAATACATACATATACATGTATATACACAAGCTAACAAGTCAGCTAGAGGACTGAAATGGGTTATTGATGTTGCATTAAATTAAGAACCTTATTTAGGACTTCAATTTCTAGTAAAGGACTGAACTTTCCAGAGAAAATCTTTGAAATTAACAAATTATCTATGCTCCATCTACTTTGGTGTGGGAATTCCATTTTGACCAAAAGCGATTGAGATTTGAGAATACAGGTATGTTTTTGTAATTGATGTTGATGAATACAGAAAAGTGACCAAAATTTGGCCACCAATATTGGAGTTTGTCACATGCCCAGCTGCTGGCGGACAAAAGTTGCCAAATAATGGAGTTGCTTCCCTCCATTAATAAAGTGACTGATACATCATTTCATATGCTTTTATTCTCAAGACAATAACTTTTTAAAAAAACATCCTTTCTTTAAGAACGTTGCTCAATCTATCTTACACGTTTGTTACATGTCGCATATTTTGTCTAAATCCAACCTCTTGGGCCACCCACCAATTTATCTTACTGATGTGGGTGTGGATCCCTTCAATTTCCAGTAACTGTCCACATTACTAAATACCATAGGATCTGCTGACTTTGACCTAATTAGTGATATTTTATCAAAAATTTAATAATGTTGCAGGTGGGTTACTCATCACCTGCCGAGGCTGGCATCATGGAAGACTTGGGTCTCTCTATAGCAGCTGTTAGTATCGACCATTACTCTACAACAAATTATTCAATCTTATAAAATTTCCTTTGATGATGATCCACTAATGCATATCCCTTTGATGATGATCCACTAATGCATATCAACATAACATTGCTAATAATATAATCATACCTGTAAATTCAGCTGTAAATATCCGCGCATTTTAATATATAAATTTGAGAATAGAATAGACTGTCCATTTCTAATTTATACACAGTAATGTAATAAGACGAAAATCCCTATGTACTCAGTTATAGAGAAAATTTTATTAATGAAACATAATTTGGCTGATACTTTTTCTTGTTCAAATGACTTGGTACTTGTTGACATCAATTTTAATTTTTATGCTGGCATTCTGCATGCAGTACTCAGTTTTTGGCTCAATAATGACAATTGGAGGAATGCTAGGTGCAATACTAAGTGGAAAAATAGCTGATATATTTGGCAGGAGAAATGTAAGTCCCTTAATTTTAGTCTAGCTTCAAGTCCTTTTGGACACCTTGTGATTTGGTTGTATGATCATGAAGATTTTCGTATATTTAGAAATGGTCACATTGGGCCTTTTCTGAGACACACAAACACTCTTTCATACTCAGAAACGAGCAAGGTGTCCCCTTAACTGTTCATCAAAACACAGGGTGTCCTTGTCCTTTGCCCTTTTCTCAATTAACTTATAAAATCCTGAAGCAGGTAATGTGGCTTGCTGAATTAATTTGCACCCTAGGCTGGCTTGCAATAGCTTTTGCTAAGGTTCCCTTCTTTTCTTGTTCTTTCTTTCCCCAGAATTTCACTTCATTTACTAATAAAATAATGATGGATAATAATTGGCTTCTGATATTCTTGTGGCAAGGATGCTTTGTGGCTGGATTCGGGAAGATTGCTTATAGGATTTGGAGCTGGGATAATTTCTTATGTGGTAAGTGCATTAAATGTTAGCATTTCACATCTGCTGATTATTTAAATTAATTTGTCACTTAATGATATATAGTTGCTTATTTTCTGCCAAAACAGATACCTATTTATGTAGCAGAAATAAGTCCGAAAGATTTTCGTGGAGTTTTTACAGCATTCCATCAGGTGACATTGTATCATAATGTATGAATTCGACTAGTTAGCTCTTTGTTTATGACTACATAAAGAGTTTAAATTTTTTCGAGTTTACAGTTGATGAATACATTCGGCTGCTCCCTTGCATATTTCTTTGGAAATGTAATTCCCTGGCGTGTCTTGGCTCTAATTGGTAACTTTCTCTACTGTATTGTATTGATTTGATCTTGAAAGTGTTCAGCAGGATTCACATTCTCTTCTGTATTTATTTATCAGGCGTTATTCCGTGTGTATTGCAACTTATAGGTTTATTTTTCATCCCCGAGTCTCCTAGATGGTTGGTAAGTCCAATTTAGCACATTGTTTATATTGTTGCCATAAAACATACTGGAGGATAAATTAATGAAATGCGTGAAGAATAAAATTTTTTGCAGGTAAAAATTGGAAACGAAAAGGAGTTCGAAACCACTCTGCAAAATCTCAGGGGAAAGGGTGCTGATATATCTCAAGAGGCAGCTGAAATTAGAGTACATTATAATCCGACTCTTTAGTTTTTTATAGAGAGTTTAACTTCAACTAGAGGGAAATATAAGTAATGCTCTTTAACAATAATTTATAGGACCACATCGAAATCTCTCAGAAACATTCAGAAGCTAGACTTTTAAACTTGTTCCAGAGGAGATACGCAAATTCACTCATTGTGAGACTTATACAAATGAATCTTTAATTCTCTTGTTTTTATAATTTTGGCCTATCTGAATAGGGAACTATTGAGATCTGTTTAATTAGATTGGAGTTGGCCTCATGTTACTACAACAATTTGGAGGAGCCAGTGCAATGGCATATTACACAAGCTCCATCTTTGAAAAAGCTGGTATATTGGCCTTCAGTGATATCGAACACTTTTGATGATCAAAAACAGTAAGAGGATCACTGAAAGAAACTGACAATACGAATGCCTGATTTTGTGCAGGTGCCTCCGGTAGCATTGGAAGTAGAGGAATAGCCATTATACAGGTATTATCTAGCTTCTTATAATGTAAATTCAAGATTCTGCCAAACGAATTTATCACGAGTACATGTTCTCTTTTTTCAGATTCCTGCGGTCATTACTAGTGTATTATTGATGGACAAAGCTGGAAGAAAACCACTTCTCATGGTAATTACAACATCAAGGACTTTGTTTAAGATGTTTGATTTTGTTGATCAACGAGGCTATGAGAATGGTTACCAATACTTGTAGATTTCAGCTTGTGGGATGGCCTTCGGTTGCTTCCTTATAGGATTGTCATTCTACTTGAAGGTTTAATCAAATTCCAAAATTTTCATTTCAAAGATATGTCATTTGCTCCACTATTTTTCTAGTTATGTTCCAGAATTAGAGAGTATTTTTCTGACCAGGAAGTCAAGAATATGAATGACGCCGCTCATATTTTGGTGCTTGTCGGCTTTATGGTACTCCATCTTGACAAGAAAGAAATTAACTCCTGCCGATTTTTCATGATTATTTTTGCTTTAAATTTCAACCTAGTTACGTACAAAGAAAAGTGTGTTTGGAAACTAATCAACTCTGAAACCAGGGGTGTTCTGCGTTTAACTCCATAGGCTTGGCAGGAATTCCTTTTGTTATAATGTCAGAGGTAAAGAACCTTTCAATTTCATGCAAGGTGGTATGGATATAGATTTTGATTCATTCAAAGAATGTATTTTCCTTTCAGATATTCCCTATAAATGTAAAGGCCTCAGCTGGAAGCTTGGTAATTTTAATCTGCTGGTCGTGCTCTTGGATTGTCACTTACACTTTCAACTTCATGATGCAATGGAGCTCAGCAGGTAAGACACACAAATTAACACAGAAATGGACATTGATGTTAAACATTTGATTTTGTTGGCTGCACGACTGCAGGAACATTTTTCATCTTCTCGGGCATTGGCTTTTTCACTGTCCTGTTTGTTGCAAAGATAGTTCCGGAGACTAAAGGGCGAACACTGGAAGAAATACAAGACTCGATTATTACTTCTTTTGCTGGATTAAGATAAAAGATAGAACTTGATGTATGATAAGTTGTATCAGTCGTTTGTGCGATGAGAGAATGTAGTATATTCTTCGAAACATAATGAACAGAATTTACACAAATAAAGGATTTTACTGAGTTGTGCAAGTATATGAAGGATTTATAGGTTCCTATATTCATTTTCAGTGGTCAATAAAAGACTAATATGATTATGAGAAATGGAATTTACAACAGTAACGAACAATACAAGAAATTTTGTATGAAAACATTCACTACACCGAAGATGAATCCAATAATGTACAACAATTCAGCCAAACCAGGTTATTACACTTGATACTCTAATTGCAGTAGAGTGATGTTGATGTATTACTGAGAAGACTTTATAATTGATATTTGTATTTCTTCAAGTGTTTGTCCCTTGGTCTCCGGCACCAGAAATACAACGAATAGGACAGCTGCAGCACAAATGACCCAGAATATAGAAAATGTTCCTGCCAGAGTAGCCAGCACAGACTTGTATAAGCAACAAATAGAGAGCAAAAGGAAGAAAGAGGATTGAGAAGTGGGAAAAGTATAAGCATTGGGATTCAGATACCTATTGTGCTCCATTCCATCATGGAAAGGAAAGTGTATGTAACTATCCAACTGCTGCAGTTGTGGAGTTGAATCACCAGGCTTCCTGCTGAACCTTTGATGTTTATAGAAAATATCTGAAAATTGGAAGTTCAGTGGCTTATTTATCGACTCCTGTTGAGATATTAGTGAAAAGATGTAGAGCTAGATAATGTAATCATATACCTCGGACATTATGACACTTGGTAATCCTCCCATGCCTACTGAATACAATACACTAAACCCCTGGTTATACATTCAGCGTCAATGAGTTACATTTTGCATCGATTTGATAGACTAAACAATTGAAAAAAAAAAAAAAAGCCATATATTTACAGCAAGCCCTTTAACGTAAGCTTACAATATATAGAGACAAGTTTCCTTTTTCTACATATTTTAAATTACCATTATGCCAATGTATGCCAGCACTGGAGTAACCTCATTCCAATGATTTGTGTCCTGCGTATAAATATTTTAAGCAAAGATCATGAATATGTCAAACAGGACTGGAAACTAATGCAGAAGTGTCTAAATTTTGTTCTAGAAGTACCTGCAAGCAAAATGCCAAAGCTATAATACTGAGACTCAAGCACGACCCGATAGCAGAAGCCTGAAAATATTAAGAATATATGTATACACCTTCACCATAAACTGGCCATCCTATTGAATCTTCC